>NC_091824.1:133215134-133515134 GCF_038994185.2 Dermacentor albipictus
GTAACTTTGCTGCAATGTTTGAAGCATTTCTGTGGCTCGTTTAGGTATGACATTTTGAGGACATATTCTTTAAGATATGAAGTATTTTAGTACCATTATTGAAAAATAAAAGCGCCTTTCTTAAGGATATTGCCCACCAGCCCCTCTTAATGCCGAACGGTGGGCTATTCGAACCCATGTTAGAATGGCCTCCAGATTGTTCACGAACAGCAACGTTAAGAACTGCGCTGCCTGTGATATACCTGTCTGCTAAGTTGAATGACAGTATTCTAAAATATTGAAAGCTTTCGTGACAACCTGCGTATTGTGATGAATGTATCGACTCCCATAAATTGTCTATACGGCACCAGCTGGGCGCGGCAAGGTGCGATTGATCCACGAAGTCCAATGCAATATTTGGGGGCAGCTTACTTTATGGCTTGCCCTAAACAGAGGGCCTTAATGCCGCTACTGGCGCTTCTCATTGAAGAGCGTCTCCCGCACTGTGCACTGACCGCAGTCATTAAATTTTCCCCCAATGTTATATGACCCAAATATGACTCTGGTATCACTAGTTCATATGACACCAATCACTGAATTCACTAAGTGTCTCGTGTCAACGGTGCCTCAGCTCTCGCGGATGTGCTTGAGAATACATACTTGTATACGCGTTCCTGACATCCCACGGCTGCTGTTGCCTTTGTTTTATAGCGATATGTAATAACGTCGACCCTGCTGACTTGAGGTTCGCGAACAGATATCCCAAGTTCGAATCGCGAGCTTCATCTTATTGGTTGCTAGCCAGTGCTTGTGTTGTGGTGTGACCATTATTTTTTTTTTCTTCGTATGGTTTGTGGTGAAATCAAAGGCATGAAGCTGGTCGTTCGAAGATAAGATAGTGTGACGCATATTCACCTTTCGCGCTTCTTTCCTTTTAACGACCCGACCTTCCTAAAAGTGCCGAAAAATGATTCCTGCAACATTAATCACTGCACTACATTGAAAAATTACAGGCTTATTAAAACTGCAATACATGAAAGAAAAATTCTCTCCCTCCCTAGTTCAGAAAGACTCCTTTCATACGTGAACACACTTTAGGAGTTCATCAAGATGACTTTTCCTTTTTTTTACAAAACGTTTCTGCAGCTCAACAGGTATGTTCGCACCTTTTCTGAAGGATGGGCGATCTTCGAGGTCCAGCGAGACGTGTGGAAGTCCTGCCTTGAGAATGACTACATTCGCCTGGAACTGATTGCGGTAAATGCGCGCTATAATACCTCGTCAACACTGACGGCAAGTCACGGCAGATAGCCGGGCGACAACAGGAACCTGCAAGGACAGTGCGTTTGGGGTCTAGGACTCGCAGCTCCAAGCGCCTACCTTTACCATCTTCGGAAGAGAGGCTAGTGACGACAACTGTGTCCACGCTATGAGCAACGGACATGTGTGCTGAAATAATTAAAGAGTACGACGAACGTTTTCCACTTGCGCGTGTTTTCCTATAGGTAAATGTGCGCGTGCTTCTTGATGTAGCCCTTGAGAAAATTGGAACGCCTCGTGGTCATCGCCTTCAAGGAAAGTGGAAAAAAAGGCCTCATTCGGAGATTCAGAGTTATCTGCGTCAACCAAACCAGGCTAACAATGACACATTCGAAACTTCAGTTTTGCTGTTTTACGCCCAAAAACGGCAGACTGTGTTATGAGGGGCACCTCATTAAACTAAATCTAAGCACACGATAGTTCTTGCATTCTGCCGGCACCAGAGTCGCCACAGCTGAAAAACATCTTATCCCTCCATTTGATCCTTTTGTGCCCTCAGTTACGTTTTACTGCGACAGCAGCTTCATCGCCGAAGGTGGTTTTGCCTTTTGCATCCTTCCGTCCGTCCATTCCGTTACATTGACGATGATCATTCTCATTGAAGTGTGCTTGTCGTGAGACCACCTCGCCATTCCCCGCTTCACCATCGCCGTAAAGAAAGATGAAATCTTCTGCGTGACCACCACCGCTGGGCTTTGTTTGAGCCCATGTCACTACATCAATCTGGGGTTTTACGTGCGAAAACCCCAAGATGATTATGAAGCACGCCGTAGTGGGGGACACGGGATTAATTTTGATAACCGGAAATATAACTACACCAGTGTTTTCGCATTTCGCATTCCTCGAAATGCGCCCGTCGCTGCTAGAAATCGAACTTGTGACGTCATACTTAGAATCGAAACGCCATTGCCGCTCAGCTAGAGCGGCGGGTATATGCATTTGACATTCGGGCGAGCAGTGCACACATATATCACGCAACAACTACACTGGGCAATCATTTCAATGTTTCGTGTTGCACGCAGAATGTTAGTGGTGGAGGCCAACTCTAGAAGGAGGTCAACTCTAGAAGACGAGGATGACAATATGCATGTGCATCACATAAAAATATTGCAAGTTGGCAGTATGATGGTGATGATGATGATGACGATGATGGCTTCATACTATGGCTCATACCCACATTGGCCAAATGTTGGTGCGCAATTCGTCGTTTTAATGCTCATGAAGACAGCATCTACGGCAAAAGAGAGGCGTACATGACAATGACCATGACCAGCCTCAAACAAGTCGCATACTCAAAATGGGTGATGTATCCAGAACAAGCTGTTGGGGGAAAGCAGAGAAAGAAGCAAAGGCAATTTCAATGCCAACAACTAGGGGTGTAGAAAAATTTTCTCTTTCCAAGGCTTTACAAAACTGAAAATCCCAGCACCTGAATTTACGCATTTCATAGTTTCATAAAACAACAAATGGCATCCCGCACTTAAGCTGGAAATCTCCATTAGAAAATTATTCTGCTGTATTGCACCACTAAAGTTTTACTGCTACAGGTCTGAGCTGGAACCATGCCCTCTATGGCATTCCTGACAGGAATCTGAAAACATCGACTATTTTCTTTTAACCTGCCATCAATTTACAAATCAAAAGAAAATATTGCAACTTTCATTTCGAAAATCCGCTATTTGTTCAAATTCTATCAATTACTATCAAGAACATCGAAATATTTGCAAGGGCGAAGGGAGTCACTGCAAAAAGTCTCTCTAGCATCCATAGCCTTGTATCTGATGTATGAAACAGTGTATTGGAAGGCGGGAAAACGGTTCCATAAAAACCTACAGAGATAAATACAAAGATATTTAGATACAATCACAGGTAGATAGAGTGTGTGAAGTACACTAAGAATGCTAATACAATGCTCGACTTGCGATTCTTTCAGCACTTGTAATATTTACTGACTGCGAACTGTTCAGGTTTCTGCCACGTGATTTTTGTTGATTTCGGCGTTCCTGAAGGTCAAATGGTGTGCACTTAAGCGTTCTACCTAACCTTCTAACTGTATCGAATTACACAAACGGCCAGATAGTACCATTCGAACCCTTGAGCTAAATTACTCGAGGAGACAACCATTACGTCTGCAAAAAATCAAAATGTTTAAATTATAAACATAATTACACTAACTAATCTTTATAATTACTTTACGGTATATATCTGAATCTACGAATTGTAGCAACTGTGTTTGTATAGTATATCGGTTTGGAACGAATTCAGAGAATGGCCCTGGTTGGAGATATGCACCGAAAAGTTCCGGTGGAAGTGCACTGTGGTTCCGCTTACCTTACTAAGAAAATGCTGTTTTATGCAATGGAGCACAAAAGTAGCTGGAACACCAATGCATTTCGTTGAACTTTTAGAAAATACCTCCAAACTGGCGTAGTTCTAAGAATTCAAGTGGATACGCTTTGCGAACTCACCAGCTACAACTCACAAATTTAAAAATGTGCTGCACATTATTTTAAAAGTAATTATAGTAATTACGTTAATTACTCCCGAGCTTCTTGAGTTCTCGTAGAAGTAACAACCACCTCATCGAGTAATTCAACTCACTGGTTACAATTCTTTGAGGCAATCGTCAAAAATTTGGTGCCGGGGAAAGAATACACCTGGTCTTATATAAATAAAACTTATTTCGTCGCAGTCACAAACTTAGGCAACGTGTCTAAGTGCACGTTCAAGCCACAGGTACCCAGTGGTCATCAAGAGATCCCGCACAAGGGCCTGTTCCTGAATTCGTGCCCAGGCGTCTTCAAGGTTAACCACGTGGTGGTCACCAAGGACGGTTTGTAGAAATTTTTCAAATGGCGTGAACGCAATGATGTACATTGTCGATCCCGGAGAAAGTGAATATTTGACCGACCAGTGGCAGATGTGAAGCAGGCGCTAAGCACTCCCCATACGTGGGCTGATCCCGAAGAAAATGCAATACCGAGGCGATCCGCGGTAGATGTGCAGCAGGCGTTAAGCACTCCCTATACGTGGGCTGATCCCGGAAGTATAGTCTAATGCCGGACCGACCCGCGGAGAAGGTGAAGAAGGCGTTAAGCACTACCCATACGGGGGCCAATCCGGAAGATAGTGCAATCCCAGGCTGACTCGCAGCGGAGGTGAAGCAGGCGTTAAGCCCTCCCCATACGTGGGCCGATCCCGGAGATTTTGCAATGCCTGCCGACCCGCGGTGAAGGTGAAGTATGCGTTAAGTACACCCATACGTTGGCCGATCCCGAAGATTGTGTAATACCAGGCCGACTCGCGGCGGAAGTACAGTTCGCCAGTACGCGGCCCACATTCACAGCTTCGTTGGTCATCCTTCTTCAGAGAGTGCAAGGGCACTGAATTTTTTTTTCTCGGTGCTAAATCAAATGTAGAGCAGACAGCCTGGCTTAAACGTTACACTTGTGCAGATATACTTTCAACAACTAAAATAGCTGGAAATAAAGTTCCTTGACAAAACCGTATTCGTGTATTTCTAATCTGCACGTTATGGCAAATAAAATGACATTTGTAGAATATCAAATGCCTACCTGGCATTGAAAAACTGCGAGAGGACATGGGGAAATGGGATACGATTTATTTTCTCTCGTCTGATGTCTGGTGCATCAAAACAGATAATTAAAAAAAGCCTGCTAGAGCACTAAAGTTCAGTGTCGATTTATTTGTAAGATGTGTATATGTTTTCTAATTAGACGAGTTGCGAAAGAATGACATGCGCACAGTGATTTCGTCCCAGCATTGAAAGGGACCTTGAATGTTGCGGTTTTACCTATTAGCGCCATGACCTCGAATAGCCTAATTAGCCTTTCTCTGATAATCACTCTACAACTGTGCATTTCATACTTACCTCAGCCAAGAAATTATTTCTATAAAAAGCGTTTACTTGCTGCATCGTATGAAATAAGATGTTTCGGCCCATTAGCTTAATTCTTCGGGGCCCTGGTAGTTGCGTCTAATGCCTGTGATTGATCTAATCTTCATGGTAATAGCTAGCGTTATCTGCCTCAAGATCTTGAATAATTTTGGGGAGAAACATGAATGTTAGTTGATAACAGCGTTGATGGCTGCGTTTTATTTAATGCCATTTTAGTGCGTCTGGTAACTGCCAGTGGGTTCTTCCTAACATCACGTTTTGAAACAGTAGAACCCGTCCATCCGTTGTTCATTCCCTGCATGTGCAATATGCTTCATATTGTATTTCCATATTCTTTTTCTGAGTTGACTGAATTTTATGATAAGGATTTTCCTCCTTCATTTCTGCGTGGCTTAACTGAAACTGTGAGCTCAGAAAATGAAACTACGAAGCTCGGGAATAACTGTTTCTCATAATATTATTATTTCACACTACGCAGGCAACAAAACGTAAGCATACAGATCGTATAGATGAAGGTAGAAAGCGAATAGGACATGCATGTGTACATTTACCACAAAACTTGGGTTAATTGCGCTTACGTTGCCCCCCGTTTTCAAAAGTGCATCTTGGGGAGACGTATTGCCGGGGGCTGCGCGAAGCAAGCAAACGGCTGTGGCCAGCGGAGCTCATGAAGCTGGCATGAGGGCATTAAAAGGACTTTCGGAAGTATTGTCATGAAGTAGCAGTGTGCGTAGAGCAGCGCGACAGGGTCGAGGTAATTGCGGGGCGGTAAAGTAGAGCATTCGACGAGAAAGGCTCAGTTGCAATGCAAAGTGCGCAAACGCCGCCTAGCCAAGGGTGAGGGCACGGAGTCATATTAGTACCACGGGTCATAGTACACCCGACGAGGCGCTGGACCACGCGTGTTTACTAGCTTTGTCGCCAGGCGCCACGAGTGAATAAGCAACGACCTCTTCGGTACGCGGATGCACTTTCACTGGCAGCAGTTCGGGGCAGCTGCATTCATTGCTCTAGGCTACCGCATACACATCAGTGTGGCTATTATACACGCTATCCCAACTAATCATACACCAGGTTTTGATTGTTAACCGAATACTCCTATCGTGATTAAAGTGAATGCATGTTGTTAGCGGCACCCTAAGGAACTTCGAGTACTTGTTGAAGTGCTCTTAATCTAGTTAATCTATTAGCTCGTAACGCTTAATTAGCTACCTTTTTCCTTATTACCATTGTTGGAAACGGCCATGCGGTCAGACGTGAAGCTTGTCAGATAGCAGAACTTCCACGGCTTTCCGAAGATAAACGTACTCACAAGACGAAGTAACAGTTAGGTTAGCAATAATAATGGGATGCATAGCACCCTTTTATTCATTATTTATTAATATTTATTTATGGGGATTTAGTACTAGCGTTTACTGTTTGTCGAAGGCGCGCTTGCTGCTGGACAGCTGATAGGCGAGGGTAATCATCTTCCTTCTTGTAGCCGCACACCAACTAGGAGTCACGATCCCCCTCGAACAGTGCCCAGCCGTCTGAGACGTGTTCAATGTACATGTTCAGCTGCAGAAGCGGTGGATATAGGAATATAAGCTGTCATGTTTTCTCAAGAACAGTGTTTCACCGAGTGCATATGCACACGGGTAATTTTTGGCATCCAAGAACGGATAAGTTAATGATGCTATTACTTGACGCAGTTTTAAGCGTTGTCTATAGATTCAGTTGCCGAAAAGTGCCCTAATTACAACCATATTAAGCATGAAATGCTTTATCTCCCCTTGTCGGCAACCTTCAAGTGACGTTGAGCCAAAGCCAGAGCCGTTACACGGGCACTCTGACGAGAACTTATTTATTTATTTATTTATTTATTTATTTATTTATTTATTTATTTATTTATTTATTCAAATACCCTAAAGGCCCTCTTGGAGAGGGTATTACATAGGGGGTGCACCCGAAACACACTAATAAGAATATGAAAAAAACTTCCTAGCAACATTGCTCGAACAAAGCAAGATCATCCGGGCAACCAGTCAGAACATTAAAATGCGGTCTCTGGCCCCCAACCCTTTGTACATGACCGCATTAAATAAGCTAGTTTCTGCCCAAATAAGTTACAAAAGATATTGCTTCCGAGTTCTTCCTCATGTTTGTTCACAATATCACTCAGGCTGTAACTTCTAGTACGCTGAAGTTTTATCTGTCATTTCCAATAACGACGTTCAAAAGGCGGATACTGTGCACCATACAGTTAATTGTCATCTTTTGGCGCTGAGACAGGGTTGCCTGCGCTTTTTTTCAACGCCAGCCGTCCATGAGTTCCACGGTGTGGGTTTTGCGCCGCCTCCTTTAAGAGATGGTGCCACGCTGCGCGACCAGGAGGGCAGCGTCAGGCGCACAGAGGGTGGTTGCGAAATGATGGCGAGTAATAGTCGTAATTACACCAACCGATTTGCTTTGCCGGTAGCCATTTCATGCTTACATCTATTATCGATTACATGAGAGCCAGCGTTTTGCTTCCTTTTCCCGTGCCCTACCAGGGATCACTTGCGGCAGATTATTCACCCTCAGATGAATCTAAACGTTCTAAGGCAACAGAAATCTTATGAACGTATTCAACTGTTGTGCCACTTGTTCATAGCCTGCGCTTCAGCCCTTAAATTTACATATATAGAAGCTGCAGTCGCAAGGAACCCAAAAAATTGTCTGAGTTACTATAGGCTATTGCGAATAGTCTGCGTTCGGTTGAATTCGCTTCCCACGCGCCTTTCATTTTTAAATTCTTGGCTCAATTTATGTGGGACACCCTCTACATTGTGGCGCACATGAGAGCAGACAGATGATCTCCTCCGCAGGAAGCCGCAGGCAGGCCGACCAAGAAAAACATTCCGCTGCGATTTAGCGGTAAACGTCATGGAAGTGCGCAAGCATTACGTCGTTCCCTTTGAGGTCCCAGATCCATGGTTTAGACCACGTCCGCCACATGGCAAAGTGTTGTTCAGGAGCTCAGTCAACACACGCCCTGCCTCTTTGAGCAGCGAAGCGCAACTGACGGGGGTCCAGAGCATAACACCGTCAGTCGCACTATATATGTATTCATGCTTTTGTTGCTCAATAAGTGCCAAAGAAAATAGTTTTGCAAGAGTTAAAGAAAGTGCGCAAAACACAAGAAGTGCCACGCAACTACACGTGCGTCACTTTTTGCCTGCTATTGTGGGCTTCCGTTCAGGCTTGGAAAAAAACTTTTATGTAGCCCCTATAAAGCAAAAGAAAGATGAACCGCGAATTTTTCTTGACGGCCTACAGTTTTCGGATTGACGATTTTGGTCTGAATATATTTCAGAAGCTAATTAACTACTAACAACTAATTCTTATGTAATTCGGCCAAATAATAAAATAGTCTGACTGCAAAAGACATTGCCTTTGTTCTGTCGAGCTACTTGGCATTCGCATAACTTTAAGTTTTGGAACAAGTTACTTGGGCTACCCTCCATATATAGGCTCCTTGTGTTATCACTGAGCTGACGTCTTACACTGCGCATTCGCATGAATTGGTGTTCGAACTTTAGCATAACTTGTGAGTGGTGTAGCGCATAAACATAAACATTGCGTGGTAGTAAATGCGCGACTCATGCTGTGCAGAAACATTGCATGAGATTACACGTTATGTAGGATGGCAATGAAGTCAGCTGCACGGACCGTATTTAGCTTCACAGCTAAATACGGTTTCACAGCTAAATACATGGATTTTAACCCCCCTTAGCAGTTCAGGCGCTATTAGAGACGTTGTAAGGGGAGCGCTGTGAAAATATTAAAATTTATTTCTGTTATTTATTCATTTTGACAAGCTAAGTTGCAGAAACGAACTTCTCTCTCCGATTATAAAGGACATACAAGCTGCATCCAGTTATGTAAACGTTCTGCAGAAAGTAATAGGCCGAAACTTGAGATACTTATTAATGATGAATGATGATTTTGCTCCCCCCCCCCCAACTGTCCCCGCTTTCTCGTGTTCTCATTCGTTCTTAAAATCTAACATTGTAGAGCTTACCTCGTTCCCAGATGTCTCAAGACCGCCTTTAACTGATCCGTGAATCATCTCTAGTGCCCTCAAGCTTTGAAACTCTAATACTAACAGCCTATCGCCCCAACCCAAGTTCTGTAACAATAGTGACCCCAATACTAGGCCCACTGCTTTCGAAGAAAGAAAGACGGCGCCTGAGCAAGTGTGACACAAGCAAGATGATGCTTGTTTCACACATGCTTGAGCAAGATGAGGGCGTTAGGCTGATTAGTGCCACACGTCAAATATTCATGCACCAAAAAAGTTTATAATGCGCGGCATAATGCCTTCCATTAGGCACTGAAGGTAGTTTGCATAAATAAATAAAATAAATAAAAAACTAAGCGCATGCGCTATAGCAGGAGGAACGCTTCCACATGAATGCCTAATTACAGCAAATACAGACTCATTTTTCCTTTGCTGTTGCGTTAAATAGAGTGGCCCGCATAAAGAAATATCTAGAAGCGAACATTGTTACTCACGCTTACCGGACTCCACTGAAGGGGAACCTGTGCAAGTAACAAGAATTATGCGTCTGTGATCAAGCATGGTTAATAGCGAAAAGGTGTGTAGGTGGCACACGCCAGAACATGAGTCTCTAAAAGTGAACGGAGTTTTATCCTGCAAGGGTGAGATATTTCGTACCATTTTAATTCATGAAAGAAAGATTCTGTGATCACGCTCCTGTGCGCACCTGCGTAAGGTTGATACGGGAAGTACCCTAGTTCGTGGAGTGATAAAGCGAAAACGAGGGTTAGAAACAAGAAGGGCTACACTTAGTGTTTCAATAAAAATTAAAATGCGCGACGAAGTGATTCTGTGTGCTCCGGCAAGGTAAAAAAAAAAATCCTTCCCACAAAAACTGTAAACAACACACCTTTCTTTTTGCTGTACTTTTCCCCGACAGCATTGGTTGCCAAGTATATAATGTAAAAATGTACAGACGTCTGTAATTTCATTCCACAGCGCTGTAATCACACGTCGTCTTACTTATAGTAACTTCCCGCAAAAAAGACATACGTCTCTATTTTCATTCCACGACACCACGAAAGCACCCATAACATTTCTAGAAATTTACCTAAAAAAAACAATACAAAAGTCTGTAATTTTATTTCATGGCACCGCAAGAAGAGCCCGTAATATTTACAGCAATTCCTCGTAAAAAATATTGGCTTCTGTAATTTCGTAGTACTTCACGACAATAACATGCCGTTACATTTACAACATTATAGCTTTTCTGTAAATTCTGGACCTGTACTTCTCTATAAAAACGAATTTTCTAGAGTTATTTTTCACCATTATTAGCGTACCCCGCTTCATCGAAAAGTGTCCGTTCTGGCCCTTGCTGCAGAGTCTTTGTTTTACCAGGTGCCAGTCACTTTAGAGTCTACTAGCTATACATTTCCTCTGAATCAGAAAAAAATTGAAAACAACTTGAAAAAGAACAAAAAGTGATTGAAATAAAGCCGAACCAAGAACTTCTGACTACATAAGGCATATCAGATCCTATTTCAAGTGTATCAGAAGTTATTGTAGCTCAAGAAAGGAGATGGAAAGCAGTCTGATAAAAAAATTCTAGGGTTTTACCTGCCAAAATAACAATCTGATTATGAGAGACACCCTAGTGGGGGTTTCCGTATTAATTCTGACCGCCTCATGGTCTTTAACGTGACCACAATGCACGGCACACGGGCGTTTTTTTACATTTCGCCCCCATCGAAATGCGGCCGCCACGGCCGGTCTATGGTCACGTGACCTCGTGCTTAGCAGCACAAAGCAAAATCCACTAAGCCACCACGGCAGGCATCAGTCCAAACAAATGAACAAGGTAAATCAATAAAAAGTAAAATTTAGAACAGGTGTGATTGCCTTGTGCTAGAATACAGTGCACCCATAAATATCAGTTCCTGCGATTGGAGAACTGAGTTCGAGTATGCATTTAGAATGATGTGTTATGTCTGTAACAATACACCGGAAGCATGCAGTACAAGAATGCCTTAGCTTATTGCTCTTTCTTGGCAATAAATTCACACTTTCAGGGCCCTGCACTATACACACAAGAAGAAAAGTGGACGGCATTGGTATGCACGCCTTGCACACTAAATGCGATGAAAACATCAACAAGGAGCATCTTCTGCAACACTCAAGGGCGACGTTTGCACCAGCCGAACTACAACTTCCATAGACTGCTATGTTAAATAAATGAGGAGGTAGAAATTAACTGATTTATTGGACAGGTCAGTTTCCTTGTAGTGTTGAAGAAAAAAGGAATTGAAGCAATAGTTTCAGATTGGTGCAGTCCACCCTGGAAAATAGCCGGGTGCTTGAGCTGTGGGGCACAAAATGAAACACGGTATAAGCTCTCGAGCATAACATTTCTTGCAGTGTTCTCTCAATATGTCACAATTCACTTTAATTATTACACTCGAAGAAAGATATCTTAAGTAGAAGAATTATATACCAAAATGTACGAGTCGGCTTCGACGATCTTATGATCAAGGTATTACATCTTCTCATGACACGGCGATTTTGCCGTTATTTTTATGCCACGACGTGCGTTGATCCCAACGAGTCCTCTCAAAAGGGTTAAACAAAAGAGAAAAAAAACTTGAAGCTGAAGTTCTTAAATCTCTCAAATAGGCTGTAATATGGCAAACTGTCAACTCTTGTGTAGCAAGCTCGATGAACAAGAACAATCAGTATGAAATGCACCGCGCTTTATCGATGAAAGACAGATACTGCGATGACTGCCCTGTCGTCTTTGTTGTCCAAAATTCTTACACCGAACTCTTGGTTAAACAGCTTAAGCTAGAATGAGGGACCTAGTTTACTTCCCATCGGTACAGTGAAGTGGGCATTACAAATAAGAACCACAACATGTTATATTCCATTCAGGTGCAAAACAATTCATTAGCATAGGTGCTTTCATTGTAGCAGCAACTCGCTCATCTAGGTTCAAGTATAGAAAACTGCATTCATTAACTTCATTTCTGTGAATTCGCAAAATACAAGGCGTCAATAAAGCATAAGCCACAGGTTCACAACACCGGAAAGCAGAACTGCAAGATATTCTTGTACACATCGTTACCGAACAGACGAGAATATGCCATAAGTGCGTCTGCTTGAAACTGGAAAGTTCTCATGATGTTACCCCCTGTGGCGTAAGGGACAAATAGAAGAAATCGTGGATGCATGCTCCGAGTAACGCACAGTGGCACATAAAGCGAAGGAACAGGAGCTAGCTTACGTGCTGGTGCATATTAAAGCAACTAATATGACATTAAATAAAAAGATGCATACCACTTGCACTAGTCTACGCGAACAATCTATACTGAAGCATGACATTCAGACAACGCGTCCCTCACCGCCTAGGCGCGATACACCAGCGCCCAATTTGGCGAGCACGCTGGTTGCATTACAAATAGAAACAGTCACTTTTACCGTCCCTGCCACAACTGTGTTTTTTGTAAGTAAGCACAACTCTCGAAACACTATCAAACTCAAAACGTACTCACCCAACTGTAGCCGTGCAGCAGACATTTAAAGTACAATCCTGTCTTGTCACGTGGTGAAACAGTAAAAGTCTCTCGCCACCACCAGCACGCTCGGTAGCTCAATTTTTCACCTAAGAACAGGCAGTGCAGAACATTTGCTGCAATGTCTGCTACAGCAGATCCCAGACTTGTCGGGACAGGCGACTGAACATGCGTGCTGTGCAAGCACCCACGATTTCTGTTTCACGCATTGCACTCTCACCCATTAGCTCCGTTTTCTCTTTCTGCCACTTCAGACAGTGCGCAAATGCGTGGCTTGATAAACGGAATCTCACCGTTTCCTCTCAGTACAGCCATAGTGCCGTAAAAATCGCAAGAAAAAAAAAGGCGCGAGAAGAACTGGCACTTTTGCAATCGATATGCCTATATGTCACTATGGACACACCAAAGACACCGAAGCTGTATCAGCGAGGTCTCAGACCTTTTGAAACTACTAGGGGTTTGTTTTCTAGCCCCATGGCATCGCTGGAACGCAGCTGCTGCGTTCGAATGTGGTCGTGGCTGGCTGTTCAAAGGGAAAGTCTAGTCAATCTTGCATCATGTTTACAGCCGATATGCTCCTAATTCTTTGTGACGTTGCGTCAATGTTTTGAAAAATAACCCAATCACGTTCTGTGTGACTGACCCTATATGGCATTCCGAGTTGCAGCATCACCACGTCAGCTTTCACTACCGCAGCCGCAGAAACTTACAAAGCGACCGAAAACGATACACCTGTGTCCACAGAGTTAGTGGCCATCCGAGACGTTATAGAAGCGATCCTACTTGCAATAGTACACAGTAGTGAAGCATCAGTGCTTACAATAGACTCAACACATATACTATAGGGAATTAAAGCACGTATATTCCACGCTGCGTACAGTCCAGGACGTTCACCAGCTCAATCGACAAGGCCAGTGACAAGTCACCATAGGGTGGGTACCGAGACATAGTGTGATCCATAGAGACAATGCCGCGCACTTCCTCTCAAGACAGCCTACAAGATAGACAGGCAATACCACATCCTCCCTGTACTGCTGATCTCATACTACACCTCTTAGCCCATAAGAATTACCTCCGTCTTTAAACGTGCCCTAGTTCCTCCATGCTCTGTGGCCATCCATTGTGGGCTGACCCGCGAAGATGAGGTGATGCTACTTAGGCTTCATTTGGGTGTCGCCCTGACAGCTCACGTCACGGGAAAGTTAGAGAGAAACCGCCGCACCGGTGAACCCAGCAAATCGACCAACAGTCGATTTGCTGGGTTCTATCGATATATCGAGCAGGTGAAAACACATCACTGACTGTGGACTTGGCCAGCTACAGTAAATTACAGGCGTCGTCACACCTCCTAAGCCAACGTCAGCCTGCTAGACGAAAACTGCCTACAGACATGACTGAACGGAACCTCGTATCGCACGCTACTCGCAAACGCCTGGGCGACCAGCCTGCACTGTGAGTAGACGAGCGTGGCGATATTTTTACCTCACCCCCTCGTAGGCTTTGAGGTCATCCGCATAACAAAGACGTCCTTTTTGCTACTACAAACTTCAAACTGACCTCCAACATGAAGTCGGTATAACGCGACGTTAGAAGCAAAAATTACGAGTTGTTGGTTGAAAATACCGCACGTATAAGCGGCTGTTTAATCGAACGAAATATACTGAAGGTAAGCTTTTTTCAATATATTATTGTTACGTTTCAAAGTAAGTTCATGGCCCTGACCCACGTTGCATTGAATTTACATTTAATATCGACCACGAAGTCTCATGCCGGCCTTCACCACACAGTTCCTTTGCACACTGCAAGGGAACTGAATATACGACTCCGGTGGCACACCTGGTTTTGCAACCTCGCTTGCTGTCAACGCAAATCCGAGGGCAGAGCCTGGAAAGCTTATTAGGAGCCGTAAAAACCACAGGAATACGATGCCTGTTGGCGACATCCTTCAGGTTCTGCGAGACCTTATGCATATAACGCGTTACTAAGGGCATCGCCATCCGTCGCTGGGTCTCCGCGCTTTCCGTTCCGGCTCTGTTCTTCGTTCGAAGTGTGGAAATGCGTACATTAGCCGAACTCAACGGTGCTTCAACAATCGGCTTAGGCAGCATGCGCTAAAAGTTCAGAAAGAAAGAGGACGAATATGCACATTTGATTGCCCATATCACCACGTGTGGTTGCGAGGAACTTTTTTCTGAGACCCCTATTTTAAGCATGTCCACTAAATTCACCTATCTGTGTAAGCGAAGCATCTATGCTTTTGCACAGCGCCGAACTGTACTTCTTGAATTCTGCCATCTAAAGGAGGCAGCAGTTTCGTTCACCTTTTTTAGTTTTTAGTTACGTATATCACGTTCGCATGGAAAAAAGGAGTGTGACACTTGTGCGTGGCTCACTTTATAAAATCGGAGGGTGTGTCAATTGGAATAAACAGTTGGTAGTAGCGCTTGTTCGCGTCTTTCGTGTCTTCTTTTTGTGTATGTGTATTTTTGCGCTGTTTCTGGAATTTACAAGTCCTGAGAACATCGACGTCGAAATCTGGAGCACGTCGGCGTCGTGTTATGCTCTCGTTATCACCCAGTCCTAAAACTTTGATGGCACTTGTAACCCCTTTAACATTTACGAGGTATTGAAAATTTGAAGAAAAGCCATCGAACGTTATAATAATCGTTCGTCAGGTTCGATTAGCTACAGTTTGTTAATGAGGCATGCTTTAGTGACCTGCTCTGGATGATCATGAGCGAGAGTAATTTAAGTGGACATAAATGTCACTAAAGGAGAGTTCTTGCTTTGTGTGTGTGCGATCGTAATTCTGCCTTAGTTATTTAGACCTTCGAACAGGTGAATGCCATGGTGACTGGTAGGTCGAGCACTATGACAAATATTGTTGGGGTCTCTACAGCCTACAGTTCGTGTCTCCACAGCGAGCGCTACGTGCATTCACGAATTCGCTTCGCGACGGCCTCTAGGAATAGACAAAATGGGCAGTGTGATGTCTTACCATTATAGTGAGACGTCGCCGACATGCCAGCTACTGCAATAAAGGAAAGAAAAGAAAGGAAGAACGTGAATAAGAGGAGAGTTGCCTATGTTAACAAGCATTTATTTTGTAAAACGCGGTGTTCAAGACAAAATGCCCTACAGCACAGAAGTGCTTTACAGTGACTCGCAAGTTGGCACCGTTTACATACCTCTTTTTATTGCTATGCACAGCACTGCTATAGCTACCACAGTGATCACGTCACCACCATGACTAAGGCAAACAGAGTACCTCCTTTATGTGTGACGCAATGCGGATGATCGGAAATGGTCGAAGTCTTAGCTATGTTAGTTATGGTTCTAACAAAACGATGTGTGTGAACTGCCCTCGCCGTTGGCCTTTATCCATTGTTTACTCGATTCTTAGCGCAAGTATTCGTAGTAAATACGTCCTAACTTAACAGCTCTAATTTTTTTTATCTTAAATTCTGGCCAGGAAAGCCAACATTGGCGCTTTCACAGGGATAGCGGTGGTATAGGACCACTCCACTATAGTCGTTTTTATGTCCCATGATGTCTGCTTTCTCCGCCGGTTTCTATTGCTGTAAGCCTATAATATTATTTGCTATACTCTCACAACCAAATGAAACTACAGTGCCCCGCGAGGATTAGAACTCAGCACCTACAGATTGTCATTCGGAGATACTGCCTCTCAGCTTCTCAGCCATTCTGCTGACGCTGCATCAAAGCATACTGTGGCCGTTTGTGTACCGTTTGGTTTGGCCAATGTAGACTTTACCAGGAAGTTAAGAAGTTTCAAGTGTTCAAAATTCCACTTTTTTGCGGTAAAGTCTACGTTGGCCAGACCGAGTGGTGCATCAACGCGCACCTCAAAGAACACCAGACTTTGTTGAAGGACGCACCCAGCTCTCAATGTCGCACTTCTCGTTGTGCACTGCTTTTTGATAGTACCGCTACCGTTATGAGGCACAGAGTGCAGCGGTTGCGCACAATAGCTCAGGCTTTTCACATACGTAAGCAAGTTCACGAGTGCTTAAGCCAGCCATCCCTCTAACGCAGGACGAATGGAACTTTTTAAATCAGGTTTCATTACGCCTGACGTGTGCGGTGCTGTGTCATTTCTACACGGAGTTTGTTTTAGTTTTTGTATTTTCCGCGTTGGCGCAATCCACGTCGTATGTATTGGCCACGTGTTTTAGTTGACACACAGCGCCGTTTGATCGCGTCTTATTTTACGTCTTTGTGTAGATGTTGCGCTGACAGATTATGAACGTATTGCAACTCGCGAAGTTCTCGCTACTTGTGTAGAGATATGACGGCAGGCTGTTGACGCTGCGTTGCTGAGATGTTCGCGTGCGGGAGAAATTCACTGCGCAATGAAAGGATCGGAATTTAAGTCGGTTTCTCTTATTCCCTTAAGCTCTCGCTGATCGTAAGACGGCCGTTGCGAGTGCGATCGCATTTTTTGTACACGGCAGCTTTAGGCTCATGACCGAGTTCGTACCTAGCCTAAGCGCAAGCTTTCAACATTATGAACACACACGTTCACGCAAAATAACAGTGGTCCACCTAGCACCAAGCGCGAGGACAGACACCGAGCTCCTTCCGTCACCTTTGTAATAACTGGACACGGAAATCGTTCTCTGTTCCTGTTCTTTAGCTGTCTGCACGAGATGCAGCCGCTGACCTCTTATCTTGGGTGCAGAGAATATAGAACACAAAAGCGACATCATTTCAGATCATTTTTTTCTTTTTTGTTTAAAAATGCAAGCGAAAAGAATCTCCTTTCGCAACTGAAGGTCCCCTTAGGCTTTCTACACGACACTGGCACGAAGTTGTGCCTTTAGAACGGCCGCATGCAAGGCCTGTTACTGCGTACGTTTAATTTGGGTGACGAGCATTCAAGATGACAACGTTGCTAGGGCCGACCTTGAACGATTCGCAGAGAACTATGACTTACCGTCTCCCATTGTTTTCAGACGAGCGCAGGTTCGACGCGAAGGTGCTATCAGGTCTGCAGAGCAGGTATTGCCAGCTGTCGGTTGACTGCGGACGAGATGTGCGATGTTGTTGTTGTTGTTGTTGTTGTCCTTAGTGGCCGTGGCACATACCCACAGTGGGAGATTGGCCAAGAATCGGGTGGTTTAATTAGGTGCCTAAAAATAATAATGATAACAAGGGAGTTAACAATTTGGGCGTGTGAGTTTAAAAGTAAACGTTTTGTGTTTGGAGAAAAAAGGAAATAATCAGATGAAAACCGGGTATAAGATGATAATAATAATAACAATAATAATCAATAAAAGCTAAGAAATAGGAAAAAAAAGAAAGCTATGGTTGGGAGGGAGAACGATCAATCTAACATGGAAATCGATTGGTTTCAATGAGGTAATTTTGGATCGCCAAGCAAACATTTCTGTTGCTGAACCCAACAATGGAGGCTCCAAAAGACAGGATCACAGGCACTGATAAAGTTAGACCAATAGAGCGAAGCGGGATTTCGAGTAGTCGTTTTCTTATAATAGAAAAACGTCTGCAAGACAACAAGAAATGGTCGATTGTCTCCGCTTCGCCACAGAATGAGCATAATGGTGAGGGGACCAGACCAGACCTGTGGAGGTAGAAGTTCAATGCAGGTATACGGCAGCGCAGCTTCGTGACAGACACTTCAATTTTCCGTGTTCGGCAAAAATCTCTGTTCCAAGGGTGCAGGAGATGTCCGTAATCCGCAGAGTTAGTAATTGCGGAGCCTGATACTGACTGTATAATGATACTCCTGCGAAATCTTGCTGCAGTAACATAAGCAGTCAAAGGGCAGCAAGGAAGAATCGGGCCACTTATCGATGCCTTGGCTAGAGAGTCTGCAATTTCATTAATGATTAGTCCTTTATGGCCAGGCACCCAAATCAAACGCACGCTTCTCAAGTAAGCAATAGCTGCACGGGTAGCGGATAACTTCTTCTTTTCCCTGTCGCAAAGTCCCAGCTCTTTGTTAACATTGTCTTTATTATCCATTTGATTATAACCTCTTTTAGAGTTTTTCCCTTCAGTTAGTCTGACTGCTCGCTCGCATACTAGTCTAGGTATTCCACCGTCTACTGTTTCTTTTTTCTTTTACTTTGCGCTTCTCCCCTTCAAACATAAATTCACTCATATTACCTCCTGCCCCTCGATGGTTGGCCTATCCCGTTCAGTGGGTGTGAGCCATAACAAGGTTCATCATCATATTCATCATCTTTATTTCCTTTAACTCAATTTCTGTTGTTGTTGTTGTTGTTGTTGTTGTTGTTGTTGTTGTTGTTGTTGTTGTTGTTGTTGTGCGTAGCCAGATTCTTCGCCCCTGATTGGGTAAATGCATAATGGCTTTAAAGCCATGTTCTTTGCAGCCATGATACCCACCATCATTGTTATCATCATCACCACCATCACCATCGGATTTCACTTCAGTCGCCGTCATTTAGTTCAGTGCATGTTAAGGTACTCGAGCGAGACGATTTGGTGAAGAAGTTAGCAGGCGTGGAAGAAAACAGATTTTTAAGGGATAAGGTAATGTTCGTTTTGACGCTTTTTTAGGTGTACTAAAGTATAATACGAAGCAGACTAGAGCAGATCGATGGCGCTATTATTAAAAGTAGGCGTTAGCTTTTTTCGTCCTACGGAATCTTTAAAAAATTTTAAGCGGAAAAAAAATTATCAAGCGTATATTACAAACGTACAGATCTGGTACCGCTTGTATCACGAAAAAATGTTACCTATTTAAAAACGCTCATTGCTATTACAACCATCCTTACAATATGAAGGAAAGAAGGAGCTAAAAAAACAAATATGAAAGATATCGGCAAAATAGTTTTGATGCCAAGGCAACCCATAACGGCTGATGACGGCGCTCTTTTTTTTTTTTGTGATAAGTACGTTGTCAAAACTCTGTTGTCTTTATGTTACTCAGCATTTCCTCTTTGATTGCTCACTTATTTGATTTGTTCGTGTTTGCACTTTTGATAATATTCTTTGCGGCGAATCCTTCTCCTGGGTATGAGCCACGTTTAGCGGCAACAACGACGACAGTGAGGACAACAACAACACGTTGGGATACAGTCACCAGAAAATTTTCACAGCAATGAAAGACTATTCTTGGCACCAATCATAAAACAGCAGATTTATGATAATTATGTATCTATTTTTCGATTCACTCTAGCGTGATGACTGTTCCGTTTTGAACAACGAGCAAAATTCTCCTTTCTTCACTGCTTTTTCTGTTTAAACTTCTCATTCATTTTTTGCAAACCTCCCAATTCTTGGGCAATCCTCGACGGCGGATATGCGCCATTTGTGCAGAGGAATAACAACAGGTGCTCACAACAGCGCGCTCTTGTTTTGCTATCTAGTTGTGGCCTTAACACCTTCGTGTATATTTAGCTTACACACAGGGGTTGGTTCTGAGCAGGGCCACCACTGCACAACCATGTATTTAACTGAGCGTTCAGTAATGCTTCCACTCCTGTGTTTTATTGGATTCTGAAGAATCGCTCGTCGCTTCTGGTGCACCCATATCTCTCATGCTTTTGCGTCACTTGAAATGAACTTTGTTGTTGACTGGTTTTACCGCATGGTGGAATGCAACAAGTTCTATGGTGTTTCCACAAAAACATGTTACCAACAATGGTGCTTATGTCAATTTTTAGTTTACAAATGTATCAGCGTCGTGATTACTATTTTATTAGACAAATATCCCGCTTTAGAGCCGCCTAATTTTTTTCCAATCACGTAGCTCCGACACCTGATACTGCACTCGCTGTAGAAAACTCAGACTCCCCCAAATTAAGATACGTTTTCTTTCGAAAAATTGTTCGTCGGCGAAGGGCCGCCCTTGCTTGCGTGGTATGCTCCCTATCACTATTAGCCGCGAACGCTTCTTACTAATCGCTTTAGCGTACGAAGTCTGTAGTAGCATACGCAAGTTTAACACGCTTTGGAGCTTCAAATCGCGCACTACTTTTCTACCGCGCTGTTCTGTTGGAGTCTGTGGCAGTTAACAGAACAAATACGATTCGCCAAACAAATAAAACGTAACGAAATCGCCAAGTCACGTCACAGACAGTTAAACGGGCACAGGGAGAATTCATTGTAGACGAGAAGTACACACTAAACATTTTAACACCCTTAAGGGTGTAAATCAGTTTGTCGCCAGACGAACACCCTAAGGGTGCTGTTGTCTACACCCTACAGTTGGGGTGCCACTATAGCACCCTAAAGGAAGGGTGTCCAGCAAAATAAATTTAGGGTGTAAGGGTGCTCGTCCAAATTAACACCCATCTGTGTGGGTGTTGGAAGGGTGTACACCCTTTTATTTCTAGCGTGTATGGAAGGCAGATTCGGCAGTACACGCCTTCAATTACTACTATGTACAGCGATCCACGCACTACTATTGCGTGTGCCAGAAGGTTCAAGTTCAGCTACCAAACGCACTGTCGAACAGCCGGCCTTGAAGCTTCGATGGGCATACACAACACCTATACGTGTGGATCACATTACATATTAGTAATTCAAGGTGTATATTGGAAAACCTGTCTTCGCTGCACAAGTACAACCTAGCGAACTTGACACTTTTGAGCATGTATATCAACACCAAGGTTATCACGATTTCCATTTCCAAATAACATGCAACACAGACTGGTAAGATATAGGCTGCATTTTCAAGAAAACTCAAATATATTTATTGCATGCTGCAATACAGAGTACAACATATACATAAATCACATGAAATATAAACATGCACAATCGCCAAACACATCGGTAAGTACAAGAACATGTACATTCCCCACAAAGGTACCTAAAACATATGTATTGATCAAATCTGTTATTAGAGAAGAAACTATGTATAGCGGCACTGAAAGAGCTTGGGTTGATTCGCAGTGTTTTGGGCCACATAAAGGACTGAATTTTGGTTGAATTTTGGTTGAATTTTGGCTCCAGTGAACGAAAATTCAAGTTTTGATGCCTTAAAAAAAGGCATATTGCAAAGGTGAATTAGGGAAGCAATTGAAATGCAGAGCAAACGCACAAGAAAGACACCTGTAATTTTGTACACTAATGTAATCACAAAGCATTATGAAAAGTTTGGAAAGTCGATGTAAAGCATAACTGGCCAACATTTTTCAGACTGAAACAATACTTTCCAAGCATAGACATGCTTTAAGTGAGGTTTATGCCAGGAGCCTTATTGCTAATTTTCTATTTCCAACAAGATTACTTGAGCACAAAAAATACGTAGAATTTTTTAGTGCCTACATAGTTTGTCCTCTTTTGTGAAACGAGAGTTCTCTGGGCTAAAGGTGCTGTGTAGCGGTTTTTCTAACTACAATACCAGTTTCTATAAATTTTTGTTTTGTAACTCTAAGGCACTGGTACATATACAATATGTAGTTTGAAAATAGGTTCTTTTCTTACTATAAATCAAAAGAGTGCAGATTCCACATCTACTAGTGCCTGGGTGCAAAGTGCAGTAGGAGGCCTGATAAAAACAAACCACTGTTTTAACGATTTTGCTGAGCACAAAATGTGGACAGTGTTTTAAAATACATAGTAAATTTCTAAATTATTTGCGCTTAGATGCAGTAATTCAAGATTAAGGCATGCTATAGCATGTGAGCATGCAAATTAGCAAATATGGTTTAATAAGTTAGCCATACTCTGGTTACTAAAAGAACACAGGCATAGGCATTCATGCAAAAGTTCAAGTTAAATATCAGACTTAACATTTGCCAGCAAATGGTCGTATCAAACATTATAATTATACTGAACAAGGGTAGTTTCTTGGGATAGTTTGCAATTAATGAGATAAAATTACGTACAGCTTGAATGACAAGAACTGCGAGAGATGACAGACTGCGCTGACTTCCAACAATATTTAATTACGTTGCCACATCATGTGTATTTGCACAAAAGCAGGCATGCGCAGAATATGAGTCACAAAGGGTGTCTAACAGCAAGTGACTGTACTAAGAACATCGTCCTTTGAAAAAAATAAACATTAGAATTTCTATCTGTTGAGATACAAGACTTCACTAGGGGTCAGCACGATAGAGGGGTCACTAACGCACACACTAACCAGTTTTCTAGTGAAATCTGCTTCTATAGTTTCCCGGATGACCTGTGTCTCGCTAAAGCTTCCGTGCCTTCAAAGAGGGGCACGCAGCCGCAGTCCCGGCAATGGATGCTGAAGTGACCTTGAACAGTGTTATGGACGTTGTTATCGTGCTCTCCTAAATGATTGTTTAGGCGCCTGCCTGTCTGTCCAACAACGTCAAATGAGATATTGTAAAGCTTTGCCTCTTTAACAGCCTCAATAAATCTTGCTCACACGAAATGCAACATAGCATTGCTGCACAGGCTGATTGCCTTTCTTGGGTTGGCTACCCTTTGGCCTTAATTTCAGCCATAGCAGAACAGCTTCTGAAGTGCACAAAACATGATGAGCGCACTCGGTCAAGGAACCAGCCGGTTGAAAGACACAGGTTTGTAGTGCTACCGTATGTTCATGATGTCTCCCATAGGCTAAAAAAGATTAGGGAACCTGCAGAAATCACAGTCCTTTTCTCAGCCCCGGAAAAGCTGGCAAGGCTCTGTAAGTGTGTAAACGCGCCTAAATCACGTCAGAGTTGTTGCTCTGCCGGGCACAGAAAACGTTTTGCGATGTGTGCAACGAATGTGGTTTCCCAAATTCCCATTTTGAGGCAGTAAATATATTGGACAGATAGGCAGGTGCCTAAATGATCGTTTAAGAGAGCACTATAACAACGTCAATAACACTGTTCAAGGCCACTTGGGCATTCATTGCCGGGACTGCGGCTGCATGCCCCTCTTTAAGATACGGAAGTTTTAGCGAGACACAGCTCACCCGGTAAATTATTGAAGCTGATTTCACCAGAAAAGTGGGTAGTGTGTGCGTTAGTGCCCCTTCTATCACGCTGACCCCTAGTGAAATTTTGTATCTAAACAGATAGAAATTGTGTTTTTTTTTTCAAGTGACCATGTTCTTTTTACAATGACTTGCTGTTAGAACACCCCTTGTGACTGGCTTTCATTTTCTGCGCATGACCCCTCTGTGTATACACACACGATGTGGCAACGCAATAAAATATTGTTGAAAGTCAGTGGAGTGTGTCTCTCGCAGTCCTTGTCCTTCACGCTGTAAGTCATTTTTTATACTGAACAGCCAATATTGATTCAAAATGAGAAAAATATAGTACACATCTGAGCTGCAAAAATGCAAGTGATGCAGCAAATGGCCTTTAGCTTTCCAAAAGAAAAAGAAATGTTCACGGTTAACCACGAGGTGCAGGGACTCCATTCTCTGAGCATCTTGACCAATAAATGCAGCGCATGGCATTGCTGGAATCTTGCATCCTGCATTAGCAAAATAAGAAGAGAATCATGAGAATTCAGTCCGTGCAATGATACATGTACTTTGCGGAAAATTTGATAAAGCAACAAGCTCCTCAAAGTAACAAACTTAATTAATGTGACTGGGCAGAATGCACCCCTCAGGCAACTGGGCAAGACAGTGAAAGGTCGGAGAGGTTTCTATTTTGCAAATTAAGGAATTGCATGTTACTGTGAATGCTAAACCACTATGTCATTGTGAACACAAGGCACATACAGCAGCAAAAACATAAATTTACAGTAGCCTTTTCACCATAGAAAAAAAGGGTGAATAAAGTTTAAAGACTACCAATGACATCTCTCAACAACAGACATTTGTCCAAGAGTGTGTATGTGACCTTAATACAAAATTGACATTATGAAATCTGCAATATATCTGCATTACACTTTATAAGTACTGCAGGTGAGAAGCTTACGGGATATGGCACATTAAGAGCGAAATGCACAAGGCATTAAAAAATGACCGTTTTTACACAACATTATTACACTAGGAGACAAAGAGAACTGTTTTACAGAGAGTGCACACAAAATGAAAATGAGGGAATCCCCACTGGCATTCTCATTTGCCCTGCAATACATGTATCCAGCCCAACAATATCCAACTCTCCAATGCAGTTTATTAAACACTTTCTGCATCCTAAAATTTATCGTGTATTTCTTATTTACTAATTTAGTAAGAATGGGCATTTTGGCATACTTTTCTCAAAAATTTAGCATGTGTTGTCAACTATTTTTCTTAGAGCACGCCCCCTTCTTTCAATGGGTTAGCTTGGCAATGCACTGACAAGTAGTATTCCCTTATTTAAACTTATGATCCTTCCTCATGCTCCCACTTCATGCTAAACTGTGATGCCACTCCGATGCAGTTTATGTTAATCTGTGACTATTTACATGGTCATTCTTTCTGTAGCCTCTCAACTAGAGCCTGAAATTTCTTGTCTCCTAGAACAATCGTCTTTCTTGCCCAAAACATATTGCACGGTTACCCCTCATAGGGGATGGGGGGGGGGGGACTGTATACGATTTTTCACATATTCAATGAACCTCAGAGACACAACCATTTCTCATCCTGTGTTGCTACTACCCGCATGAGTCACAATGGCTGTATATTGGCTACCTGCCCTCTCTCGCTTAAAAGTACATTTTGCATGTGTAAAATAACCACAAGCATCACATTTCATTGAATGAGTGCTCCTGTGCATGTTTTTATTTCCGTCCTGTAATGGCTAAGTTCAACATGGTCAAGTTGTTTGAAAACTGTCTAGCCTCAACCAATACTTTGTGCAGTTTCAAA
Source organism: Dermacentor albipictus (assembly GCF_038994185.2). NCBI lineage: Eukaryota > Metazoa > Arthropoda > Arachnida > Ixodida > Ixodidae > Dermacentor > Dermacentor albipictus. The sequence goes on from NC_091824.1 coordinate 133,240,676, forward strand.
ATTATGATACATTCATTTTTCAAAACTTGTCCCAAATTAAGCATGAGACATTTTCATGATAAATGAGGTAAGGTAATCAGGTCAGAGACTATGATAGGCCTGCTATATCCTGCAAAACTATGTGAAATGAAATATACTTGCAATTTTCATGAGCAGCTAGCTCAGTACAATTAGGCACATTACCTGCGGAAACGTTTGTTTAACGCTCCCGAGAGGTCCTGGTTTCTTGTAACTTCTTCAAATCCCTTGCAGTCTAGATTGCAATCCGGTGCATTTTGATTTTGATACTGTATTCAAAATAAAAACAGCTGAAATTTTAAGGTTTTGATAATTATATGGGAATAAATTAAAGGTAGAAGAGTGTAATGCAATGAGCAAATAACAAGCTCATTGCAGAGAGTAAACAAATATTTCTTTCCTGCAAATAAATTGGTAGCAGGAAGGTCATACGAAATTAGCAGTGAATGCACAATAAAGAATATGATGCTACAATGCCCCGGCATTCTGTGAATATTCTTGCACAAAGAAAATCCTCATTATGGAAGACCATCAAGAAAATGCAAATGTATACTTTGGATCAGCAGTCATACCTGCAGTATGCACTGTACCATCGGCAATATTTACAACCACAGACAACTGCACATCATATCAAGCTTAGGCGGCCAAGGAGCCTGAGTTTTAAATTATAACTTGACTTATTATATTACCTACACAACTATATCTACTTACAATGTTGTCTTCTCAACCGCTTTCAAGAAGACATTAACCATCTGTCTGAAGGCGAACGCAAGTGGCTTGCTCTTGATGGGGCGCGCCAAGGCTGGGCATTGTGAAATTGCTGCTACCATCTGCATGACCTGCGAGAAACGACGCTCTAAGTACAAGATAAACAAATGCTATTAGAGCAAAAGACAAGATCATTGGCAATGAGCGTCGTTTTGGTTTGCACGAGAAAAGCCAAGAATATGGACTTTGTGCTGCTTACTGAAGAAGAAGCAAGCCTCCTTCCAGATGTTGCAGTCATGCATTAAGATTGTCACACAGCTGCATGCTTGTATGCTGCTGTCGCCAGTATGCTTTGAAGTTTATTATTTCACGTTAAATTGATTATTGTGTTTTCTTGCCAATTCTTGGTAAACAGACCAGCAATGAAATAGCTCACTTACACACATACTCCCTTTTGAGGAGAGAATTCACACACGCACGCATGCATGGGCGCACACACGCACACGCACACAATTGCTTCTACCACATGAGCAGCTTCCTGTGCTTGACACACATTTTTTTATCCTGTGTCACTCCTACTGCTAAGGCATAAAAAATACTTTGTGTTACCAACCCCAAACTCCTCAACCTACACCTCCAGCCACTTTCTCGAGAGCCAGGACAAGCCTTCTAGCTTCCCCAGTGCTCCAAACTGTAGTTACGAATTTCAATAGGGCTATAGGCGACAGCTCTCGAAGGGCATGCAAATTACCCGGAGACCTAAAGCTTGTATATGATACCTCTAAAGCACAACCCTTCAAATTTTCAAAATTCATTAAAGCTCCTGAAGACAATTGCTATATACGTAGAACGTCTCGAATAACCTGCCGCTAACAATTTCAGCGGTTGTCTGCATCAAAAGAAATGTGGGCTAATGGGAAATCCACGTCTTTAAGATCGGAATTATTGTAATGGCGAAACACACTACCAGATTTCTTAATCATTTATTTATGCTCTGGATGTAACGTTCCTTTCACAATAAAAAACAAGGATATCGATTCATCAGGGCATGGGAGGAAAAAGGACGAAGCGTATACTTGGCGCCTTCCCACTGGTCCTCCCGAGGAACGGCGCCTCATACAGCAGTTGTCCAGGGTGGCTTGAAACCAAACTCGGCTTTCAGGCGGGAACACTCGCTGCACCAAATCGGAAGAGTTTTATTGCGAGTAAAACTCTACCGGCCTCATGCAATACATACGCACGCACACAAAATGCACCCACACGCACACACAAGTATACGCACTCTCAAAGCGCAGAAACAAAAGTGCGCACGCGCACATTGATGAACACAAGTAAGCACACATACATGCATGCAGGCAGACACGCTAACACGTGCACGCACACACAGCGACCCACAGACAACACACTCACAAAACACGTACGCACTACACACGCGCAAACACGCCGGCCCATACAAACCGGCATGTACTGAACGCACGCACGCACGCACACGCGCACACACACATACACACACACACAGCGAGGCGAGCGCACGCACGCACACACACACAAAGCGAGCTGAGCTGAGCGCACACACAAATCAAGCCGAGCGCGAGCACGCGCACACGCACAGACAAAGCGAGCCGAAAAAATGCTGAAGGCGTCCGGCAAGCAGCAACAGCAGCACGCGACCGCATCAGGGAGAACCAATACCGCGCCGGTTCCTTCGAAAGGTGGCTAAGCCAGTCCTTCTTCTACGCGACGCAAAAGTGGTGGACCACATTTAACTGAAGTGCGAACGACCGTATTACAAGCAGCCGCGCTGAACGCACGAGAGAATCACACCAATGAACGTTCAAGCGCTGAGAAACAAAGCGTAACTATACAGGCGCACCACGCCCGATGTAGATTTGACAAACATTAGTCACACGGGACGCGATCGAGGTAGTTAACTTGCCCTAGTAGGAGTGCAGCTGCTCTTGCTCTTACATTAGCGAATTATGAATTATGCTACGAGATCACAGTGAGATATTTCTAAAGCGAACAAAACAAATACCAAATAAACGGGCACTTGCCTGAAAGTTTCCATCATGCCAGTACTACCGACCGGGCACGTTGCAACTTCTCGTTTCAGCCTTCGTGGATCCATCTTCCAGTGCGTACGAACGCTTTGCTTTGAAGTGGGGCACGAGTAATACACAAAGCATGGGCCACATCTTTTTCTACCCCGCGCGCAAAACTAATCACACGTTTAAAATTACTTCGCACATCGCGCGACGCGAACGCACGCGAAAACGAGCATGATGGCGCAGCTTCCGCCTTCCCGTCTTGCCGCGCGCCGAAGTGATGATACAGCGTTGGCCGTCACTTCCGGTCGCTTTTCATTGGGCATGGGGCGGCCGCGCAAATTGAACGTTTATTCTGACAGGTTTGCTTGCTCGCATGGCCGCCTGTTTGCTGCTGCTTCGTTGTGGTCTCTAACTAGAGCGGTGAGGCGGATAGTTGCTACTACGTTTCGTGCCGGGCATATTATTTTGGGGTGGGGGGCGCAGTCTGTGCTGCATTACTGAGGGTACAGTACACAAATCGGGACCGTGAGCGAGACGATAGGCGCTCTTCTGCTGGTGCGATTAGATTATTCGCTGCGTCCGAACGAAGCAACTTTGCGAGGTCACAGCGTAGTTTCAGCGATATAATGGCTCGATAAAGACGCTCACATCTTGGTCGTGCGACAGCGACGCGTAAACTTTCATGAGGAGACTGAAGACTGCGTTTGCAAGTGCATATGCTCTGGATAAGAAATTACAGCTTTGACGACACCAGCCCTTAATATATAGGCTCTGCCTTACTAGCTGTATTTGAGGACTTAGAAAGCACTTAGAAAGCAGATCAGTAGTTTAGTGAACCTCTGAATGAATTAGGCAAGGTACGTGGAAATTCGGGTTTGAGAACTTCCAACGTGATCTCGCCTCTATAAGTCTTCTTTATGGATTCACCATGCAATTTGTACGTTGACGCCACTGTACAGCAGAGGCTCGTCCAACAGCACGTCCCTGTTTGTTCAGCAATGTATCCAAACAGCTTCTTCCATTTCACCACTTTTTGTTGGGCTATTAAGGGCACCGAAATATTAGTGCAGAATTGCGCAAGTTGCTCTCGTGTTTTCGCTCTGCTACTGCAGTTTTTCTAGAAGTGTTTAATTGCTTGTTAATATTCCTGTGAGCACGAAAAATAGTGATAATGGAATTGTTGTAAGGGCGTTCTTTTTCTGGATGATACATTTTTGGAGTGGCCGTCATGCCAGTAACATCAGAATCCTTGAAGAAATATCGACAGTCACTTAGGAATGGGAAAACTTAATCGCTTCACGCATCTACACTTGCAATTGTCACGTGACCATGAAACATTAGTTCATACATTGTCACGTGTTCTTCACAATTCTACCTTAATCTCCCGTAATCCACCGTGCTATAGTTTGTACGAACCTTAATGCAATTTATTCCACCCTTATTCACATTATTTACCCATAATTGTTCATACTTAACGTTGTTGTATTTACTACCTTCTGTATCACTACTGACGTCATACAAGACGGTGATGACTTCACATTTTATTTATTTATTATATACATTCAAGGCCTAGTAGGCACAACAGAAAGAAGTGGTGAAAATATGCAATAATTGCAATGCAGCGCAAAAATAGAAAATCAAACCATAAGATAATTTGAACGGCGACCTTGAATTAGTGGTGTCACAAATTGAGACTGTGGAGGCGGGAAGGCGGTTGCATTCAATGGCTGTTCTTGGCAAAAAGGAAGAATGGCACATCAATTTTGTGTTGATGGTCGATGCGAGACGAGAACTTCGTGTGGTAAAAAGATTTTCTTTACGAGAAGGGTTAAATTAGCATATTCTATGAAAAAGACAAAGACGAAAGTATTTGCGACGTAACCAAAGGTCAGGTTCACCTAGTGTTCTTTTCATGGACGTTACGCTAGAATGAAGTGAATAATTTGAGAGAATAAAACGGGCGGCGCGGTTCTGCATGCTTTCTGAATGCTTTCAAGGGAAATGACAAGATTGGCATGAGCAGGGTCCCGTATGGATTGTTGTTGCGGAGAACGCCACCTTTCCTACCTGAAAGGCCATGAAACGCTTTCGCATTAAAAATGCAATACATACACACATTGCTCAATGCGTGGACGTGTACAAGTTACTCAGATTTATGCATCAATACGTTCAACACCCTTCAGGCGTCGACTTAACACCCTTCTTTGAGCAAAGTCACACCTTATGTGTGGTATCCACCCTTGTGATAGGGTGCTTTGGCCGAAAAGGGTGCTAGAAGGGTGTGAGCATGGGTGTAAATGCCGAAAGCACCCCTATTAACACCCATAAGGGTGTAAAAATGTTTAGTGTGTAGGTGCACACACACGCTGTGCTTTGGCGATCGTACCACGAAGCCTCGTGACAATTCGAATGATGCAGGATTTCAGTTGTCGTGCCAACAGCAAGTATAGTTCAAATGTGTGGCACGTTACATTTGTTCACGAGAAAATGATTTGAACATCTACCCATAGCCCGTCACTGCCTAGTAATAAGACAACTCAAAAGACTTCGGCATAAAACGGCAACAAGGTTTAAACATATAAGCTGAAAGTAAGGCAGTCGGCAACCAAAGCATGAAGAATAAGGCAGGGAGGAGAGCATTTGGCAAGATTTTGTAAAGGATCCACACCAGTGAACGCATTGCTCTTGCCATATTTACTGTACTTAGTCTTACTGCACTTGAAATCAGCACTTAGATATTTTTTCTCTGCATCTCTAGTCTAGCATCTCTAGCAACTGTTTTGATCGGAAGTTACTGAAAGAGGCAGCGATAAGGCAATGCTAAGTTGGAATGTATCTATACGAAGCCTGCCTCTAATGTCGCTAATATCGGCAAGTTTATTTGCGGTAGCTTGAGCTTTTGAAGTCCTGCAATGAGTCCTTCAAACAATTCTAATGAATGTTCTTTATACGCGGGAGCTGAGTCTTTTTAAGGTACACTGCTATACATTTGTCGTCGAATCCAGGAATGGGCTCCGGAAGATCATTAGCACAACGGTTCAATCTTTGGTAGATCCCGTGTCCCAGTCTTTTATGGTGTCCTTCCTGATTAAGAAAAGACAAGCTAATTACATCCTGTCTAGGGTCAACAGAAGCAGAGGTAATTGATAGGGCTGGAAGCAAGTGCGCCACCCTGCAGTTTTCGCACGAGTTATCTTACAGAAGCCCATTAGTTCTATGCAATGTGGAAACGGTGTTTTCTTTATCCGTTAATCAACTGTCAATTAGTGACGGCCTATTTAATAGTGAAAGTAAAGCTGTGTGTCGTGATCCCCGCCAGTAGATTGGGGGGCTTTGAGCTGCGCAACCTCTTTAAACGACTACTTTCTCTATTTCTTTCGGCATGGCGCAAACCCACAAACATAGGCCTTGATAGACAATAATTATTATTGGCTACGAATACAGAACAATCTTTAGATAACAAAAGCCCCGTGGCAATTAGTAACTCCCCTTCTGTTACCAGAAATAGTTGTCCACCCACGTAGCAGGTGCGCGCATTTTCAGCTGCAGTGATGCACTTCAGGGCTTGGGGAAGCGCCCGTCAACTGCAAGCACCCTTTCGTCTCCCCAGAGTCATGTGATACTACAATATCGTTGCTCACGTGTGGTGCAAAAGCGTAGCCCCCGACGTGGCAGCAATTTCAGAGGCTCCGCCACGATCGTGACATAACACAAAAGAGATATATGTCAAGTGGAATCCATGGTAAATCTATTTAGACCAACGTTGGGTGGACGCAGTATTATTTTCTGCCAAACAATACTTGTGAAACTATACCGCTTGTTCAACATGCTCTACTTCATAACTCAGCCGTATTAACGACTAAGTTGCGCTATTGCCGTGGTGCGCTTTCGACATGGCTGGGACCAGCTCGGCGCATGTTTAAGCACCTGACGTCCGTTTCTAATGACGATTAAACTTTAATGGCGCTTAAAAGTGCTTCATATGCATATAACCTTTTTTATGCACGCTTTCAAATCAACAACTGCTTAGAGCGAGCATTTTTTCCCTGGGGTAGAAGTTGAAGCGAGCGATAACAACGCCATAAAAGGACAAAGACGCACGGCTGTTTCTTTTAATGCGTCAGAGTGGTGTGCTCCCTCCCTTTGGATGTTCCCCTGTAACTCGTTCAGCGTGGCACCACAGATGTGCATATTCCTCTTGCTGGTTGGCACTTAGGAAACTGCGGAATATCTTCGTGAATATGATGGCTATACTCGGTGGCAACGGTTCTGTGGGCGATAAGTGTAATGAACCGTGCAGACACACGACGCAACAAAGGAATGGAGACCTTTATGGCCCTTTCAGACACAGCCCGCGGCTGAATGTTCCGCAGTTCCGTGTCGCTTGAGTGCGTTTGTAAACCGCGTTACGAATTCACGCAGCTCCACGCTTACCCAAGTGCCGCGCACTACCCCAAAAGCACAGTGCCTGTGATGCTAAACAGAGGAGAACAAAATGCCTGAAGACAAGAAAATACAAGAAGGAAGCGGGCTGATTTGATGCTTCCTTACGACCAACTAAATTTTGCGCTGAGTGCCTTGAAGTAACAAAAAGAAAGAACAAACAAACATAAGCAAACAAATCCCCAATATGCATTGTCATTTTCTATGGGTCGTTCCACTTCAGTGTAAATTCCATTACCGGCGGCATCTGACTGTTGGTATAGCGTTTAAGGAATCTCGAATGCCGTGGAATACCATATAAATGTAAACCGGCATGATATGTTTCCCGTGTCATCTTTTTTAACTTTCTTTATATTTTTACAGGGGTAGTAGGATTTTCTTCTGTCACCGCAATAAACACTGCGCTATCCTCCTGCATGCAAGGCAGCGGCATAAACTAATATCTTTAGGATTGAAGTATTGGCCTCAGGGCCAAGACTGGTATCGCATCTCCTACATCTGGCAATCGAGGCCAGAGTTCATGATGTAGAAGAGGTGCAAAAGAAATTCCGCAGCAATACTCTTTTTGGGAATTTTGAGTCACGGCAGCTGAGTGCTAATGTAGTTCAGGATCTTTACATCAGCAATGGTGTGTTTGCGTGCTAGAATGCCTGCAGTGAGACATGCTGAAATAAAGCAAAAAAAGACTAAATGTTTGGTTGATATGAGAGCGTCATTTAAGGGGAAGTCATTTGATTTTCACTCGGCAAACTAAAAAGGAAGGAAAGAAGGTCTCACTTTCCCGTCTTAACAAGGTCAGAAATCGATATGGCCACTTTGCTACCAAGAAACATAAACGATAACTATTATTCGAAAATGAATTTTATAAGCATGTGTAGTGCCCGTTTCATGGTAGCACATTACCCATGTCAATAAAGTAAAATTTAAGAAATTGGATCTTGACTTCACTTTGTTCCTCATTAAGATAACTGAAAGCTCAAATATTGTTGCCTCGCTAGGCTTTTCATCGGCCAGCTTTGGAACCAGCACTGTTTCTGACACTTGTGTGCTCTACACACCATTCATAGGCTATGCAAAAAGTTTTATAGAGGTTCTAGAAAACAAGAACGCAAAGCATTGCGCCCATTGTTGATTTTATATTTAGTAATCAAAACTATGTACAAGCGTGCAGTCATTGAAATTATCCCATGATCTGCAACGGACTACAATTTGATTCAATCGCCCACCAACAGGTCCGAGCAGCAACGTTATTCATACGAAATCTGTTGGCATCTTCGTTCGCCGACTTCCCCCCCCCCCCTCCCACGCACACCAAAAAAAATGTGGCCATATTTCCAGTGGCAAGTGTTGCAGATTACGAAACTTCAATACGAGTCGCCACTTCTGTTCTCCTCCCTTACCGAACCTATTCAAATCTTGTGAAATCTGTGTTCCAAGACTTCCTAGCTACACTCTAATAATAATAATATTTGGGGTTTTACGTGCCAAAACCACTTTCTGATTATGAGGCACGCCGTAGTGGAGGACTCCGGAAATTTTGACCACCTGGGGTTCTTTAACGTGCACCTAAATATAAGCACACGGGTGTTTTAGCATTTCGCCCCCATCGAAATGCGGCCGCCGTGGCCGGGATTCGATCCCGCGACCTCGTGCTCAGCAGCCCAACACCATAGCCACTGAGCAACCACGGCGGGTCATAGCTACACTCTAAACCTCGTTCTAAATAAGTTTCACTAGGTAACTTAATTTTACAGCGAAAGCTGTATAAGACTAACCTTCCGTAGGTTTTTTTGGCGTCCGGCAACAGAAACGGACTTGGCAATTTCTAACAAACCCATACGGGTGCAGTGAGGCGGTGCAGACGGCGAAATGCAGAACAGATTAGAACCCTCGACGAGAACAATAGCGTGACGTCAAGGTTATCGCAGCATACAAGCAGCAGAGGTATCGGCGCTAAAAACAGCTGCGTTATCGATAGGGCGGGCACGTATAGTTCGTACACCCGAAGAACAAGATGCGTACGAGGAGTGCCGGGGCGAAGAGCAACGAGAATGCAAACGGCGCCGGCGCGAAACGACCACCAACGAAGAACGTTTCCGCGATGATGAACGAAAGCAACAATCGCGAACCCGGGCACCTCCGAACTAGCAACGACGCCAGAGTAGCAATGCAATAAATTACAATAATTTCACTCTGTGAAGATGGAATGGCAGCGAAAACACCTTGCTTTTCGTTTGAGAGCTTTGCTGTCGTTAGCGTTCGCTGCCTTTCCATCTTCACAGAGTAGAATAGTTCTAATTTTTTAACTTATTCTGTAAATATCATTTTTACAACTTTCCTAGATTCCACCCTATAATGAAATCTATGTGCGACAAGATGAAGATGCTCCCCTTACTTAGGTAGTCAAATTTATGTGGAGGGATATCATGAATGACATACAACAACATGGGTTAGGAGATCGACCGAAGGAAGAGCCGACGCTGAAAGATATTAATTTCAGATATGTTACAATTAAGCAGAACATTTTTGCGAATCTGTTCCATCTATTAAGCGCAACCTATCTGCAATGAATGTCCTGGAGCGTCGGCTCTTCCATTGGCCGAGCTTCTTACAAGTGTTATTGTATGTCCCCCTTAATAATGCTGTACATAAGTTTCGGTAAGTCTTTCAAACGTGTACCGCGTAGTGAAATCTCCGTGGAACGAGAATAAGAGTATACCGTAGTCCATCTACCTTTCAAAGCTGTCCTTTGTTTTTTCACGATGCTATACGACGTTATCTACAAGAAACACTCAATCCCCGTTCACTGACTGCATTGCATGTTCTGTGCGTTCGTTTTTATGCCAAAGTTGAATTGAGGGTTACACTGGGCACGTTTTAACGTTATTAAATAGCGTCACTTCAAATGCAGCTACACGTGGTCATAGGAAGGAAATCCCAGTGCCTTACTGTGTTGCTCAGTTCCTGCGGAAAACCTGTTAACATCGAGGAAGCACCATCATGAAACGCCTTAGACAGTGTTTATGAATTTTCCTCTCACACACACACAAACACAAACACACTTCCATTCTCCTTCGATGAGTGCGGCGTCCGCTCTGATCATGCGCGCGCACACACATACGCACAAACACACACACACAAACACACATGCACACGCACATGCGCACGCACGCACGCACGCACATCGCTTACATGTTATCTACACAAGGAGAAAAAAAACATTGCAATGAGCGATGAAAACACTAATTCTCTGCTAGACAACTCACAAAATAACTAACCGCCATGCTGAGGAAATGCTTCCACACGTTCATTTTATAATGCTATGGACAAAGAGAACCGCTGAATCGAACGTGACTCTGTAGCATAAGGAGAGCAGCGTTGTTGAAGCAGGCGAAAGGTTTTCACTATGTTTATTCTTACACCGAGGACAAGAACACCACGTAGTGTCAGTTTGAGGCAGCATGCAGCTTTTCAACAATTATTTCTGTCAATTTCTTCTCCAAGTGCGTCTGGCGTGTCTGGTTATAAAGCGAGTAGAGCCAGGTGTCTTTCCACATGCTCAACCACATGTTCGTAATGAAGAGGTTCGCCTTGCGTACTTTTGTTCCCGTATACTTCCCGCCACTCTCGGCGCTGGCGATACGCTCGGCGATGCTCACGTGACCCATGTCAGCGATGACGGCCATGTGTCCCGTCACGTACTGCGGCAGGAGTGTGTAGTGCAGGGCGTACAGAGACGCCGCGTACAGCGGGCCAAGTTGCGATCCGTTGATGAAGAAGGTTTCCCCCTCACAGTAAGGTGGGAAAACGGGACCGCGGAATAGGTCTCGAGGCACGAAGTTGACGCCGTTCGGGTCACGTCCCACGTTGACACCTTTGACCGGTTTGCAGTAAAACGAGGGGCGTGGCGCCGTACTGTTCATTTGATGCTACGTTGAAGAGAAAAGTATCGTGAACAATTTTGCGCTATAAATAAGCTTTTATTTTATTAATTTCTACTTTTATATTAACTAAAGCGCGTTCCACACAGTGGATAGCCTGGGGTTTGATCAATCACGAGAATACAACGAGTAGTTCATCACACGCATACATGAAAGCTGAATTAACTGAAACACAGCCTGATCAGTACGTGTCCTCACTCGTGTTACGCCTTCCGAAGTATGACTTACCCGCCGTGGTTGCTCAGTGGCTATGGTGTTAGGCTGCTGAGCACGAGGTCGCGGGATCGAATCCCGGCCATGGCGGCCGCATTTCGATGGGGGCGAAATGCGAAAACACCCGTGTACTTAGATTTAGGTGAACGTTAAAGAACCCCAGGTGGTCAAAATTTCCGGAGTCCCCCACTACGGCGTGCCTCATAATCAGAAAGTGGTTTTGGCACGTAAAACCCCATAAATTATTTATTATTCCGAAGTATGACTGGTGCTTTTCCCAGAGCGTGAACTAGACGAGGTCGACTGATAACTACAGCAGATGACCCTGAGGCGTTGTCAATTGTAGCTTCACAAGAGTACAGGCAAAGGTTGTAGTATTAATGTGCGGATAAAAGAGCCTAAGAGAAACGCGAGAACAAATTTTTCATACTGTGCGAGAACCCGACGCCACTCCTTATACCTTGGTTCCTAATAGTGAGCTTTAGAATAGGGGCCCCAAACGTTTGGGGCCTCAAAGAAATAGCGTCGACGCCAATGCGCAGGCGCGAGATGCAAATTGCACTTGGGTTTTGTGTCGGGCACGCTATTTCAAAGATTTAACGGGAGCCTCAAAAGTTACCTCAAAATATTTGCATTAAAAAACAAGGCAGCGCCTATCGAAGCGACGGCTCTAACCCCACCCCAAACTGGGCTCGATTAGTGGTAACGCGCGAAGTTCGCAAGCTACGAACGGTGACTGTGGTTAACGCTTTCTCTCAACTAGCGTGTGACATGAAGATTTCATTCATTAGACGCCGCTGATTCTGAATTCGATTGTCCACATCATGGCTCGTAGGCCTAACACTGCTTAGCCTGGCTGGTGAAGGCACATAGAGTTGGTTACTCAAAACTAAGCGCAACTAATTGTTTCCTGCTAATGGAATAACCTCTCAATTGTAATCAAACTCGAAAACACAAAAGTCAAAAATACTCTTCTTATCATGAAATGGTATATTTTACTTAATCATTTCTAATATCTTTTCTTTGACGTCGTAGTGGCGCTGTCAGCGCAGGACACTATCCGCAAACGCAAAGCCCCATTCTAAAGCACTTCACTGCTGCGTGCCCCAACGCTAACACCCCCAAAGCTCTATGGGGCCCCACACTTTTGGGGCCCCTAATCTAAAACTCTCTATTAACCTATGACCAAGTCGTATTCTGTGCACCGTCTTCCTTGTAAAGCCCAGCTCTCAGCCACCGGGAAGCTACAGCTGCCATTACATGCGCCGTTACAGCAGCTTAGGCTTTCGCGTATATTATGTCAATCAAGACCCAGGTAGCTGTAGGGTAAAGCTATATCGTCGTGGGCGTGTACGAAAAAATTTCGATATGAGAAGGTTTTCAAGCGTCAGAATAAAATTTCAGAAAAAAAAAGTTCCAAGTGCCCATAGTTAAATTTTGATAATCAGGATTTCCATTGACCAAGCAATTCCTGCGTATATCAGCAGCCAGGAACAAAAGGTGAGGGTCGGTCATGATGGTGATGGTGTGAGCAAGTACCACAGCCAGTGTCAATCATTGTCTTACAAACGAACAGCTTTGTGATTGCAGCCATACACTTCGAAAAGAAAGGTGTGTTACTTCCAGATACAGCGCAAAAAATACATATACACATGATGAAGACACGGTATACGGGGACGAGTGCTACGTGCTTGTGCTAATTATATAGACTCAATGATATTGACCACATAAGGCCAGTGCGTTCATGTTTCCGACTGAATTCAAGTGCGAAACACACCATGTATCAGAAGCATATGTTGAAGAAATATCGGGACACAGAAGATGTCTCCTGGGATGCAGACATCCAATCATTCCTGCAGTAGGCAGGCACCTGAGGTATTCCGCCACAGAAGAGAATCATTAGCATTAGTGATTTGCTAGTGGTCTCCCGCCCAACCACAATGTTGCTTAGCATAGATAATCCCGCAATAATTGGATTTGTATGCCTTTAGAAGTACCCCCGGGCATGTCTCGACCATTCTGTCATCACCTAAGCATCAAGCCTGTCTTGGGAAAGACACAGGCCTTTAACACATCAGCGTTGCCTCACGTCATTTCATTCTATAGCCATGTCCCCGATGAAATCGTAACCACTGCAGATGGCTAAGTCTTTCGTAGTTGTCTCCGAGTGCACTTTAAGCCTAAATATTGTTTTAATGGTATCCCAATGATGTCGCTTATTGGAATTGCTTATTCGCGTGGAGTTTATTGGTCTTGTAATTTGTTTTATCATAGACTATGCTACCTCATTTCGCAGGCCATTTTCACGGTTTACATTCTTGTTTTATCACGGCCATTATAAGTATAATCTCTCTCTCTTTTTTTAGCATGTTCCAGTGCATGTTCGCGTGTTGCCACTATATTCTCCGCGTATTCTACTAAAATAGAAAATGATGTTGTGTTGGACTGCCTTTTCCTTTATGTACGCATTTTATTTCCTAATTTTAGTGTATTTCCCGTGATATGTACTCGAATAAATAAATAAATAATAAATAAATAAATAAATAAATAAATGTAAGAACAAGGGGTCAAACTAAACTACGCGATTACCCAACAATTCGGCAGCTGAGTAAACCATCTCGTGCATCGTAAGAGATGGGGTAGTGCAGCGCAACAGAGTCGGGTAACCCACCAAGTATCCCTCGAGGGCTATGGGGTCGACGAACACGGTGTCGTTCACGTGGACGAAGAGGCGCAGCGGGCGTCCTTTCCCGCAGCGGTCCTCAACCCAGCGCATCATGTCCAGAACGATCTCCACCGAGTTGTTGACCGCGGATTCGACGGGGGACACGAGCAGGTCGCCATGGGTTTGTATCTCTCCACGCACGGCATCCATCCTGTATATCACAAAATGCGACGGCCGTACAGCTTCTTACAAAAAAAAATTTACTAATGGGAACTCTGGCGCTATAGTGTACGGTAGCTGCGAGAATGGCGGTTCAGCCAGCGAAGGAATGATGGACAGAGAATGAATTTGCCAAGACATCAACCTTCTGGCTTCGAAAGGTTTTGTGACTTCGCAAAGTGATTGCATCTAACAAAACCTTGCGTTATAAATGCAACTATTGGCAATGACTATGCAAATGCGCAAAACAGTTACTGCCTCGCGCCGTCTACAAATATATCATTGCTCAGAAATTTACAAAGATAAGGCGTAATAAAGTAAGGACACAAGGACTTCTGAAGCCACAAGCACGAAAATATGAAAAATTCCTGTACCAGTAATAACTGCCATGGTAGCCGAATAAGCAGCGTCAAATATCTGTCTAGATGTTTTTTGTAGGTAATTTGTATGCGTGACGGCTGAACAAGTGGAAACCGATGAGCCATGACGACTCGTGATATGGCCACGTGTGACAGTGTTTATTTTCTTTCAGTAGTACTACGTATATGCTCCAGCTTTCTTTACAAATATGACACACCCGAATGCACGTGATTTTGCAAGTTCCCACTTCTCTCGTCTCTTCAACATATTTTCTTCCTCTGTTCTTTCAAAATGTAGCGAATCGGTGCTATACCCAAGTATTTGTCATTTTACTGCCTTGCCTTTAGTTGCACGTGCTCCCAGTTGCGCTCTTTAAAACGATGCTGGTCTTCGAGGATTTCAAGGAACAGTTTGATCGGGACCGTTTAGAACGTGCTACATTTTTCTCAATTGTGCGGCCTATATGAGATCCAAGTTGGAAGTTCATGTAACATTTAAATTGTTTATTTTCTTCCTTTTTATTTTGTTTTACAACTGTCAACAATAGTTAGGTTAAAAAAGCTAGATGTATATTGATGTCGCTGCCAAAAAAGAAAAGATACTTAAATAAATCGACCAGAAACGCTGACAGAAGCTGTATTTCTTGTTTATGTGAAATGTTAGACTTGTGCAGGCGTTATAAACACGTTTAGCTTTGCTCTTTGCTGTACTTGGAGATTCCTAATGAATTTTCACCCTCGAAGCGCGAATGTCACTGACCCAGTTAGAGGTAAGCGCCTCCGCTTCCAATATAAAAGTGATAACTATCCACAAAGCAGCCTGTACATCATCGCGCGGCTCCCAAGAACGAGTGCTAGTCTATTGCGATAGCTAGCGAGCATATTATTGGCGAAGGCAGTTCATCAATTGCAAGCATCCGCTACGAACAAGAAAGTCGCGGGCACTTTAGACGAAAACGTCGCAAGCGGAGGTGAAAAATGCAAACACGACATTTCAGCGGCCCCAGGCGAATTCTGATTGTCTGTGGAGCAATAGGCTGCATTACTTTAATGCTTGCGCTGACCTCGCTATACGTCGAGACGAGGCTCATGCGAAATTCGACGCACCTCGTCGAGTTTTTGACGAAGCCCATGTAGAAGAGAAACGCCCATGAAGGCAACGCTGAACGAACGGCGCCGTGTGCTATGCTGTTCCGAATCACGTGACGTATGGCGTCGTGTCGGGGAAGCGTCCGGATTGCCAAGACGACCTGCGTGCTGTTGCCGGCGCACAGAAAACTTGGGTAGTGCGAGAAAGGTGGCGCCACAGGCGTATTTCTGGACATGATGGCGATTCCAGCCACGCATAGCAAGCAAATTACCAGCAGAGCCAGGGGTGAGCGGCTGAAGCGCCTTGCGCTAAATAGGAACCTGCGAGGAAAACACCAGAGACCGAATTCATTAGTTTTTGGAAATATTTTTTTTTTCCATATAAGTGTTGTTTGCATTTGCCTGGCCGCCTTCTCTAATGCTTTGCCCATCATCATAATTGGGTGGTATTTGCTCTTAGAGACAATGTCTGTGCAAAATCGCTTTGTGAATACAGGGCCAGGCAACGAGAAATTTAATGGGTGCCTGAGCAGCGCAATAAACAGAGAGTTAGTGTCAGAACAAGAGTATTGGCATACGGCAAGTATATTATCCTGCCGCGAACATGCCATGGTGGGCTTCACTGAATGGCACGTGCATGTGCGTTTTTCTTTTCTTCTTTGCAACTACATAGAAACCTATCAAGGAGCTACACAGCTGACCAACAGATACAAAAAAGAAAAGACGGGAAAAATATTATTTATTTATGGCAGCTGGCACCCATGCATGTTTTGTGTGTGTCGTTACTCCTGTCCTCGTCTTTTTCTCGCCCGTTCACGTACCCACTAAAGCAATGAACCAACAAGCCCAGACTTAAACACTAAATGATAAATCTTTACTAAGAGGGTCTAATAATCATTATTGAAGATAAGAATCCTTACTCAGAATTGCTGCTAGCAAGAAGACAATGTCTTCGACATTGTAACAAGTTTACGTGGCTTCGTATAAAATCGCCAAGCCAGGGTGATCGCGGACAGGGTGGGACTCACAAGTTATGAAAAAATCAGGTTGTGCACTTTCCTTTTTATGGCAACTTAGAAGTAGTGCCCGTAACTAGAGAATAAACAATAAAAACATTCCAGCACCTGTAGCGATTGAATGAGAGAGACTGGGACTTACTATGAACTTCTGCACACATCTTCCCCCTCGAACGACCCTCTCTGCCAAACCTGGCCACAGCAAAATCGCCTTCTCTGCGTCAACTTGCCTTTTAAGATGCGAGCTATATTCAGAAAAGAATATAGAATCTGTAATTAAAGCACCTTCAAGACGTGTACTGGACCCTAAAAACAAGTTTAGAAAACAGGCGACATTAAAACAAACTAAAGGTGCATACAAGTACCTCAGCGCCAGTTGTATGCGTCCCCAGAAGCTTTTTTTACACTGTTGTAGACATCAAGGGGGGGATTCTGTAAGTGTCCACTAGTGAACACGTCCATTTCCTCTGCTACTGAAGTGCTCATTGGCTGGGTGTGCCTGTCTCCTTCTAACGCATACCACAGCCCGGCCAATCACAACTTCGGCAGCAGACTGAAAAGACTTGTTCACCACGTGCACACACAATACCACCTCCCCCCTCCCAGGTGCAACGCTGTGGAAACTACGCAACAAGAAGTTCGCTCTTGAAAATGTGTCACTCCGGGCGTTCCGTCAATGCTTCGCTGGCCAAACGGCGTTTGCTCACGCGAGCATGCACGTGAGGCCACCGCAACAGGCTGCAGAGCAAGTTTTACAGTGACGTTTCACATCGTGAACGCGGGTTACCAGCAAGTCTATGGACGCTGCGAACCGGCGCAGCTAGCACCGCGGCGACGAGGCACAAAAGGCATGGGGCGCGAAAGCGGTCGCGGACGCTACATTCATCTCGACGGTGCGACGCCTGGTATGCCACAGGGATAGCGCAGGTGCTACAAATGCAAAGAAGAAACGCTGCGAACATGCAGAGCGAGAGAGAGTTTGTGTGATTGTTCAGAGGAGGAGGCGCTATGAACATGCACAGCGAGCCCTGCGGTGTCGAAGCACAAACGGAGAGGGCGCGAACGCTGTGATTGCCTTCTCCACCTCCAAGCACCTTCCTCCTCTGGTGCTCGCATTCCTCGCATCTTCGAACATAATCTCGCCGATTTCTCTACGCTTACGCGGTAAACCCGAAAAAAAGAACAACGAAACGCAACATTATCTAAAACAAAGCATTATCAGTCATGTACTATAGTTTGCATGTTTTTAAGGAATATAGCTTGTTTTCATTCTATACTTATAAAGAAACGTTTCACACAATTGCGGAAGAAAGACATCGAACTATATTTAAATGCGAACGCGGCCCCTGCAAAAAATGATCTCTAGCTTCCACGGCATTGCACCTAATGCCTGAAACGGAGTATATGTGTTACAACACACTTACAGTGAGTAGATATCAACTCAGCGCGAGCAAAACATAGTTGATAACCACACAAGCAAGATACCAAACACGGGTGACCATAACTGCACATCCGTGAAAACCTATTGCATGCACAGAAGGGTGCGGTCGTGAGACAACCTTTGGTTAAGATAGCCAGCTTAATGAAAGAAAAAGACACGAACAATATGTCGCACCTTTCGTGACTGAGCTGATTATTTTGGCAGCCCTAACGTAAGGTCTCAATATCCTTTGCATCAACGCAGAACAGCAAGCAGCAAGGTACAGTGCATGGTGCGGTAAGCAATACGTTGAGTTACCCATAACTGGCAGGTGTTAAGACCTCCCAGGCTAAATGTTACTTAACCGCTATTGTTGTAAAGGGGACTCACTTCATGGTTAGCCAATAACACCGTAGCTTGGGAAAACCGCGAAACCAGCAACAGGAGTTCTTAGCAAAGCCGCTGAAAGAGACTGGCGTCCTTCTTTCTTTTTCTCCCTTCTAGAACAACTCCTTGCAACAGCGTCTCGTTTGTTCATGATGATGATTGCGATTTCTTGTGCAATGGTGTAAAAGCGTTCTGCGGAGGACTGGCCATGAGTAGGGTGGTAATATTAAAAAAGAACAAAAACATGCGAGCAAAGATGCTGATTGTAAGCGCTGTTTCGCGAGCATTCCAAACAACTTTGTTTTCTTTCCTTAGTACACTTTCAACATCGCAAAACAAAAAAAAAACGTTCTACTCATTCGACCACTCTTAGAAACATTCTTAGCTGCGCCTTGCCCATGAAACCTCTATAAATCTTACGGTATATTAAGCCCAAGTATAAGTAACAACAGGACAAAATAAGAATGCTGAAATAATTACGTCATCATGGAGCAGCTTCTGGCTATTTTCCTCTAGCAATGTCGCCATATTCACAGCGAGGTAACAATACACTCTAGAGTTACAGCATTTGGCTCGCGCAGGGAGTCATATACGGTAACTCTAATATACAGCGGACGTGAGAGCCATGAAGCGGTTGGTATGGTATGACATAATTTATTCAGGTCCTTCAGGCCGCGCTAGATTCCTAACCCAAAGCGGGTCGCTCCCACGTCGGGACCCAAAGGCTTAGCCTCTCATCCGTATTGCGGGCCCGTAAGGACCCGCAATACGGATGGACCCGTATGGACTGCTCATGTCTGTTGTTCTAGTTAGGGGCTACGGGGAGCCGCGTCCCATCGCTTTTTGGTATTGTCCATATCGGTGCGCAACGCGGAGCACCGCCAGAGCATAGTTCTAAGTCGGCTACGCTACTGCATCGCCAAAAAGTGTATGAAGCCAAGGCTTCGGGAAATATTTTGCTAATTAATAATGAATTGGGATAGGTCCACGAGTAGCCCGCTCTATGGGACCTTGCGCCCCGTAGCTCGCAAGACCTTTCTATAAAGTTACTCCAT
Source organism: Dermacentor albipictus (assembly GCF_038994185.2). Lineage (NCBI taxonomy): Eukaryota > Metazoa > Arthropoda > Arachnida > Ixodida > Ixodidae > Dermacentor > Dermacentor albipictus. The sequence continues at coordinate 133,260,257 of NC_091824.1, forward strand.
CCATCCATCCATCCACGTCTGCAAGAGCCTCAGGGTGAGAGCTAGGGGTCTGTTTAGTTTTATGTGCAGAGGCGGATATGATGTTCGCGTCAAGTAAAAGTGTTTGTTGGAGGGAAAAACTTACTAATATCAAAAAACGTGCACTATTGTTTCAATTCTCGTCGTTCTTTCCTACTGACGCCTTATATCATTGTGGTTACGTGCCATTAATTGAGGATTCAATGTTAACGGCGACGTTCATGAAGAGTTGATGAAGAGGAACGACGAAGGCGCCTTCAACAATTATTCTTAAGGAACTATCAGGGGGGGCCTTTCACTATAACGATAACACTACATTGATGCATAACAGCAGCTGATCCAGAACCTCTTTAATAGCGAGCTCAACCGTCTGGTTTTCTCGTTTCATCGCGCCGTGGCAAAGCGTCGGGCTCATAATTGTGGGGTCGTGCGCTCAAGGGGGAGGAGGCTGGAGGCGTTAGTACATATATTTGCCTGATGTTGGTCCTTCTGGCTTCAAACGGATTCTGTGACTTTGCAAACTCTTCATTTTAAACAAAATGCTGTTTTAAAGCGCAGCTTTCTTTGGCTCTTCTCTAGCCTTTCCGGGCACTGCTGCGATGGTCTTGCCGCGCGTGCCGCTTGGTCTTTTGCAACACCACCAGAGGGCGCTCGCGTCCGCACATTCCTAAAGCCCCTTAAACTTCGTAAAGTAGTGACACTCTCCTCCTCCGCCTTCACTCCTCCTCATTTCTCATCTCTTTCAGGCTTCCTTTTCGACCGTGGCGCCGCCTACACTGCTCGAGCGTAGCAACGGTGCCAACGTGCGTTCCTCACCACTCTAGACGCGTTCGAGCAAAAATGGCGCTGATGCACGGCGCGAGGGCCGACGTGATGCTATTAGGCCAATAGCGACGCGGCGTCGGCCTTGGCCAGAGCGCGCGAGGAGGAGCTGGCATTCTTCAAAGCATGGCAATACTTTACGAAGTTTAAGGGGCTTTACACATTCCGGCCGGCGACGCTGCAGGACGGGATGCGTAGTTTGTGCTATGGAAAGTGATGCGCTTGCTTTCCTATGCGACAAAAATGCAGGTGAAGAGCTAGTGTAAACATTACAGTCCTCCATTGCCTGAAGAGAGCGCTTGGCGCTGGCGTCTCATCAGCGGGCTGCTCACGTGTACAGATGGAGCACGTAAACACGCGGAAGCAAATTGGCTCCAAAGCGTGCACTCAGCGTCGAGGACATTCAGGCACCCAAAAAAGTGTCGCGCGGAACAGGATCATCTTTGCTACGCAGTGAAACGTGGTGCAGACTGCGAATGTAAGTATACAATGTATGCGTACAATCTTATAATAATTAATTGAAGTACGTACAGTCCAATTATTCAATTAACGTTTAACACTTCTGCCACGATGCGATGTGCCATGTGAAGCAATGAAAACGCTCAACTCTCCGAGATTATGAACAATGACGTACAACAACGCCTCAATCAAACAAATCTCCCTGTGTATACTGTGGCCTACGGAGGGAAATAGCAATGGTACATGCAAGGTAACGTTTAACATCAACTAACCACTTGCGTATTGGCGTATTGAACTAAACGCTGAATAAATTCGGGTGCATGCATGAACGGGTGCATGCATGAACAAGCGGCATAGAACACCGTTATTAATTTCTCGCAGGCACGCGAGAACGTTGAGACGCTTGACGCGTTTCGGTTTGGCCTGACCGAGGCGCAGTTAGAACGCAGGCAAGCGGTTGCGCGGACAGGGAACGAGCGGATAACGCACGCAACCAGAAAATTGCGTCTGAAACAACAGAAAGAAGCTTCTGAAGAGGACCCGTTCTTTGGAAAGTGGGCGAGCGTGTCAGCGGGCAAATTCTGCGAGAAAAAAAAAGCACTACAGAAATGTTTCTTTCCTTTACCAAACGCAAGATTGGTTGTGTAAAAGAGTTTACTGGGCAGATAGTAAATGTGTGCATGATATACTTTGCACTTGCTTATCTCTTGAAAAAGCCACAGTCTTGGCTTCGAGGGTACGTTATAAATTTCATAAGTAACGATTACAAAGAATGCTTCTGACTATACGAAAATTCGCGAACGGGGAATTTTGCCCACTTTTTTAATGCATAAGCATTCTTTGGTGAGTGCGCCAGCAAAATCGGCCTGTCACGCGAAAATTGCGATGCCTTGTATCTGCACAAAAATGCGTTATTTGTGAAGTTAAGAAATTTTATCGTTATAATAATGTGAATGTAGTTGATCGATGGCTTTAGAAGCAATAAGAACCAACTGAAACAAAAAGAAAAGGAAGAATCGATCAGAGAGAAAGCCGCTCTTCTCAGGCCACCTTCAAAAGTTTGCTTTTTCGCATTACGCGCGTGTGTGCAAAAAAAGCCTGCTGTGGGGCTGCTGAATTGTAACTGATTGGTACACGTGATAGAAGTTTAATAATAATAATAATAATAAATGATTGGTGGCATTAAAAGACTGGTGACGACACCAGTCGTCACGTCAAGGTCGGAACAAAACATGACAACCATTTGACTCTGTGAAATGGCAGCGAAAGCTGACGGCAGTCAAAGCTTTCAAATGAAAAGCAAAGCGCTTTCGCTGCCATTTCTCTTCACAGAGTGGAATGGTTGTCATTTCTCGCGTTGCTAGTCTGGCGTCGTTGCTCGTTCGGAGGTGTCCGGGCTCGCGGTCGTCGTTTTTGTTCAGCATCGCGGCAGTGTTCTTCGTCGGTGGTCGCTTCGCGCCGGCGCCGTTTACACTCTCCTTGCTGTTCCCTCCAGCACTCCTCGTACGCATGTTGTTCTTCGAGTGTATGAACTATACGTATCCTTCCCGTCGATAACGCAGATCTTTTTAGCACCGATACCTCTCCTGCTTATAAACTGCAACAACCTTGACGTCGCGCTATTGTTATCGGTGAGCGTTCTAATCTGTTCCGCATTTTGACATCTGCGCCGCCGCACTGCACCCGTATGAGTTTGTTAGAGATCGCTAAATTCGTTTCTGTTTCCGGACGCCGAAAGAAACTACCGAAAGCTGGTCGTATACAACTTTCGCTGAAAAAAGAAAAGGAAAATAAATAAGGGGAATAAATTTGGCGGAGACACTTAAGACAACTTACGTGTGCGAAAGCATTATAGTCGTTTTCGTTAAATGATTTAAATGTTTTTCTGCGTGTTCTTTGTCTGAGTAAGCTCGCGCCTGCGTCAAGGCCAAATGAAAACGCGTCAAGCGTCTCAACGCGTTCGCTTGCCCACGAGGAGTTCATAATTCGAAGGACCGCTCAGCGGTGTTCAATTGAACATTGATGCTTTTTATGCGAAGCATATTACGAGGGCTCAACCCAGCTCCTCAGGCGCGGCGGTGACCATGAAATCACGTGACACCATGACGTCACGACAGAGGAGAACCGGCGCTCCAACTCCCGCCGTCGCTCGCGGCGTCGCGCCCCGCATCGGACGCGGTGCGCGTCGAGCAACGCAGCGTTCGGCGCGACAACGAAATGTGCGCCTGAGCAAGCGCCGCACGCCTGAGCCGACGCCGACGACACCGGCTTTTCTGCGACACGAGCTCCTTAACGCTGTCGCGTTAAAATAAAGGCTAGTATGCTTCGCATCCTGGGCTTAACCTTAGCTAAGCCACAGCCATTTTTTTATTTCATACACTCACTTTGTGCACTCATGACGTGCTGCCACATCATACGCATTGCCTGCGCCGCCACTAGCGCAACGACGCACGCACTACGCACACATTTAGTCCATCATAACCGTGGAGCGACCATGGCATCGGGGTAGCGTGCTCATCTCGCACGCCGGAGGCACAGGTTTGATTCCGACCCACGCCGAACTTTACCAAATATTATTTTCAAAGGCATTAGTTTTCTTTAGTTTACAGCAAACATGTCTGTCTAGCCTGAACGTTTCGTACGTCTCTTTCTCCAAAAAAACCAATGGCTCATACTTCCGTAAACAAGCAAAAAATGCAATGGCTCATACGACTCATACCTTAATTCACCCTAATCCATTCTAATTCACCTTAATCCAAACAATAATCAATCATTAGTTAACTTTGCTAATGATTCGTCATCTCTCATACACGGCTGGACATGCTTTGTCTCGATTCTGACCTTAATTGGGTCTCGCGATATTTTCTGCATCTCACAACGCGACCTTGAAACATTGAGATCTATGGCTTTCGTTTTTAAAATTTCCAGGTTTTCTTAGTGATCATCTAAGAGGCGCGAAGGCGAAAGCCTTGTTACGCCTATTGTAATCCACCTTAATCCTCCTTATTCCACCATTATCCATGCTATTTCTCCTTAATCCATCTTAACCCAATCATTGATCAATCATGAACTATCTCTGCTAATCATTATAGTCATCTCTTATACACGGCTGGACATGCTTTGGTTCGCATCTGGCCTTCCTGGGGTCACGTTATATTTTTTGTACCTCACAACTTGGCTGGAAACAAAGATTTAAGGCGAAAGCCTTAAAAAAGTGTACCGGCGGTCATACCATACAAATTGTGAGAAGATCAGGACTCTTTGGATCAGGACTCATTTCCTTTATACACGGAAAGCTCACAAGTCTGTCTGTGTGCACTTTGAATGAGCGGGATGTGATGCAATAAAGGCACAGCAAAGCATTATAAGCGGTTTGCCACTGGGCTGGACATGGCGACACCAGCCAGCACTACTTGCATGAGTTGGACAGATCGAGAGTTGGATACACCTGCTTGTGACATACTCATAACTGATTTTTCATACAGAGTACACATGAGCCTCTTTCTTTGCTTTAATATTTACCACTAACTACTTCTCTCTGCTTCTTTGCTACTTATAGTCCACCACAATCCGTAACAAACCAAGAGGAGTCCAACTCGCCAGCAAAGTCCCAATGTTTACATGCAATGCCCTTGCCCTTGTGGTGCTAGCAGTGTCCTTCCCCTCGTTCGGCGCTGTTTGAAGCAAGACACGGGAGTTCACTTTTCTCACGACAATCAATTAGCTGCTAGCTGTGAGAATGGTGAGAATGAAAAGATGCTGCCTTTGCATCAGAAAATGAGGTCAGGAAAACCGCTTGTGTTGTTGAGTTTTTTCTATGCCATGCCGCCCCAGTGGATCTACCGGCGCATAAAAGCTATGCAAGGTGAGGTCGATAGTTATGGCCCGTACGAAAAGCTGCTCAATAGTGCAGATGCACTGACAGCGCCTAGTCAGTGTTCTTCCTCTTTTCGTCCTGTGTGTGTCAAGCACTGTCGTCTTGAAGATGAAGTACCAACTAGGCCGCCAGTTCACTCGGCTCCAGTTCGGATATCGTATAGGAGTCTGTAACGTCCTAGATAAGGCAGCGGTCATGCGCAAGGCGACATTGGTTCGTTAACAAAGACTAGCGTTGCGTTGGCGTTACCTATACCTCTGTCGCGAATTTATTCGCTAAGAACCACAGAGGACCGCTAGGCTTGGACATATCAACAGCCTTAGTCCACAAAGAAGGGCAACAGAAGGTTGGCGGGTGCACATAGTATTCAGCATACAGTGAGGCTCCCTGCGTTTATTGCACTATTTCAATTAAAATGAGCCAATATAAGCAAATAAATCTTCATTGCCTTTAGCTCATCTAAAGGGGTGGATAGGGCGAAAAAAATTGATGTCCATTATTAATTAATTAATGCTTATTATTTAATAATGATTGAGATGCGCTAAACTTCTCTGACAAAAAAGAACTGAAGGTACAATTTTCACCATCAACAAATGTTAAGACCAAATGTATTAGTGGTCCCGTGGTTTTATTTTCTTATTTCTTTCATTCCCATCGATTCTTTGCTTCGAAGTTGTTCGCGTGCCTCATAATCAAATTGTGGTTGTGGCACGTAAAACTCCAAAATTAAATTCGAAATTTTCCCCCTAAGCACAGCTGAGAACATAGAATCGTCGTGAAGCAAGCATCCGTAGAGTTCCCCACCTGCTCACAGCTGTCGTGCTTACCGAGGTTACCTGTCTGCAGAAGCTAGAAACTCCTTGCCTTGCAATGACTGTAATTTCCTGGCGGCATCGGAACTTTCCAGCTTTCTCAATTTCCGGCGGTGGCCAACTTGGCGTGAAATGACGAGTAGATTCATGGCACGGTACACATGTATGGCATCCTTCTGCAACTTCTGAGAGCCTGGCTGTCGGATATTAAAGGAAGAATGCAAGCTTCGACGTTTTCTTTTTCTTTTTTTTATGACGGCACACGTTCCACTGCACTAAACGCTATACCAGAAACGAAAGAAATCTTACGCGGTTCGCCTTTCCTCATCAACCACCGTGCTTATAATTAGATGAGGCACGCCTATGCGTTTTGCTCGTTCGGATAACTGACAACGAAAGTCAAATAAGGAAACGCAACTGGCAAGAATACGGAATGTAGGGCGGCTCATGTGCGGAAATGATGCTTCGCACCCGTTTTAGCATGGCTTTGTTCAAGGCCCTTGAATCGCAGCTTCTTTATACGCATGTGTCCGCATCCACAGGTATACGCATGTGTCCGCATCCTTAGTCTCAAAGGCTCCGACTTGTACATAATATATCTATAGCATAGAATGCTGTGCACCAACGTAAAATTATACAAGACTTTTTTTCCTTTAGAATGCCCCATGCGTCTTTCATTCCTAGGTCAGCTGTTTGTCAGAGCTATGGGGCATCAATCTTCTGTGGTTCTTTGTCAGTTGAACGTGGTTCAAACTTGGTTCAAACGGACAACCATATGGAAGGCACAACGTCACAATGGAATTATGCACTATTTCAACTAAGGCTAACACTACCTTTCGCTTTGACATGGGCTGCACAAAAAAGGGAAGATGATTCTAGGAACCAGACGAAAAAGGTGATAAACATTCAGCGCGATCTTCCTCCCCCTTTCCAGCGAGACATTTATGACCACCTCGGAAGGTTACATTGGTGACAAAAGCGCACAATTTTATTGAAGCATCCGAAGAATCGACAATACTGTGACGAACAGAAGTCAGTGAAGCAAGCCAGAGGTATCTTTAGGATATGTTAAGGTATTGAAGGTGAGCCTAAAGATGTCCGCAGCCTCAGAATATAACTTTAGCTATTGCTGATACTAGAGAGGCTAGCTAAAACCTTCGATTACTGTTTTAATACACGCTCGCACAGTTAAAGCTTGGACTTGCAAACAACTATCTGTGGGACATGATTATTTTGACATCGCTCTCTCCCGTGGGATCGTAAAAGCGTAGCATGTATCTAACATAAACGTGACTTCCATATTGTGCAGAATGCGCCAAAATACTTCTTCCTAACGATTGAGTTACGCGGTATTACAAAATGGGTGCAAGAAAATATAGTCAGACTGAGTAACCATGGAGATGTCTGAAAGAAAATAGACAGAGCGCAGAATACGCGGTTACATATCCCGCCGCAAAGCCATGATGGGAATCACATGGGAGTCCAGCATCAGCCCCGATTCCAAGGCAGATTGCAAATGTACATCATTCTGGGAATGGAGCAAAGTTTTGCCAAGACCCAATTCTGGTTACTGCGAGTCGTCGTAACAGACCTGATCGCAAGGTTTATGCGGAGTCATAGTGCTGGTTAGACTTCCGCGTGCCCGTTACATTAATGAAAAAGCATTAATACTGGTAAGCCTTTCCCCACACTGTCGAAAGAACGAGAATAACTACAGCGCATACTAGTGGAAGACGCAATGGCTATCTTCGCCGCCGACTGTAATTCTCACGTGCAAGAACTCTTACGGCAGTGCCGGATGAATCCTCGACCCTCACAACCTATAGGCACAAGGAGGTAGCAGAGGAAAATAGGACTTCCCATTACCGAGTCTGCTTAACAGCCAGGGCGCTCCGTCTATGAATAAGGCATTAGCCTGCGGCGGGTTTCCCGAGTATGCCGGATGGCAGACCCGAGAGAGAAGAAGCCAGCTCTTCTGTACCGTGGGGCATACGGACACGAATACGTGTGCACTCGCCTTCTCGCTCTCTGGAACCGACCAGCGCTCTGCATACCTGCATCTGGGCAATACGGCCAGCAGCTGTTCCTTTAAATATTTATCTCTCGCTTTATTCTCCTTCAGCATTGTTAATCCCCGATGCAGTTGATCCAGGAGCGCGCTTGTTCTAGGCTCACGATCTTTTGACATAACTTCCGGTGTAGGCCCGGCGCTAGCCTATTGCCGTGACAGCGAACTTCGTGCTGTTTAGTGAGTACTGGGACGCGCACAACGATCTCAGAGCTCACTAAGAACAAAAGAAAGTACGGCATCGGAAGAGGCTATTCGTGCCAGGCACGTATGTTATACAGCCTCGCTGTAGCTTACCGCATCGCTGCTCTTTTAAACGCGTATCTTTGTAAGCGACCGATTATTATGTACTCAATATTCCCATCCGAGAAGCTTGCGTAGCAGCATGCTCAGAGAAGTGCGATCCAACACTGCACATCAGAGAGCTGCAGAGGAAGAATGCCAAACTTGTGCAACCTTGCTGTATCACAACTTGATTTCCAGGGAAGCTGTTTCTTTCGAGCAGTTCCAATAAGAGTTTCGGTTGCCTGCAATAAACCACCTGCTTCAAAGAGCTACCCGTACATGACTGACCCATTTGAAACCTGGATCGCATATAACGCTTTCAAGCACTTGTTAGGAATTTTTAAATAAAGGTAGTAATTCATTCACACATTTCTCTTAGCAAGAACATTGGTCAGACTTGCTTGTTAAGGAATTTATTGACAATAATTTTTTATCTGTCGTCGGCTTATAATACGAAGGAAAATATTCCTTGAAGCACACTGCTCAGTGAACTTGGCCTAAATTTAAGCTGTTGTTTGGAGCCTTTGTAGTGGGTTTTATCAACAGTCGTGTTCGAAGCTGTCTGTGACTTCAATAATGTAACAAGGCGTTTATCATGGCAATTCTTACTTTCCGTACTAATTTATTACAGTCTTGCAATTTTTTCTATAGTAAGTTATTCAGTGAATTTTATTTATTTTCCATAAATAGTATTTCCCATTTATCGGGGGAGGGGGAGGGGGATTTCCCTACTCAATTGCACATGATCTTTCGTTTGCAGCGTTATTTTTTCAATTTAATTTTTCTAACGTTATGAAGTGTGCGTACGAACACCCAATTTTTGGCGAATTGACTCTTGCATAGGTACGTTCCAAGTCTCAAAAGCGCATCATAATCATCACCATAACTACATCTCTTAAGCGTAGCAATATCTTTTTTTTCGAGGTTGACCCTAGTGACATAATACAACGCGTATAAGGTATATTTAAAACATTTTTTCCTCCTCTAGCACCTTCCTTAATGCCATGCAAGTGCGTATTTTATTTTACAGAATAATTGACCGGCTGTCCTTTCTAATTTTTCCAGGTCCTGGTTTACAAAATTGGCCCATTTCGACTTGTTCTCATGTCGTTGTATACTAAACCCCCAACAGCGCCGTATCATAGATGGTACACGTCCCGCAGAAAGACGTGTGCGCTTCGCATCAAATAGAATTTGCAGTCTACAACGAACATTTGAGATATTAATACTGATGTTAACTAATTAGAGCGCTATGCAATCTAGCTAAGTACTGTCGTCGGTTAAGAAGGGGCATCCCATCATATCTCACATCTCAGATCTCTTTACACACATATGTTCAGACACAGACACACATTTTCACATCTGTCTGTCATGTACCAATATTTTCTTCAAGGCAGGCATTACATAGTAACATTGTGAGCCGTGTATACAGCATTTTTAAGACTAGTACCGGCTATACCACTTTTTAGAAAATCTGCAGACACGCGCATTATCTTACCAGTAATTATGTCGCATTCCTCTCCTTATTTTTTTCTATCCTGATTTACAAAATCAACATGTTTCTATTTGTGTTCGCGTCAATTCTCATGGCATGCCCAACGGTGCTGAATCCCAGATAAGAGACCCGCCGCGCAAGGACCTGTCTTCGAGTCTTGCGAGAACCACCCCGTCTCTACGTTTGCGCAAGGCGTCTTGCGCCACCTGGAGTCGTTGAACGTTCGAAGAGCTAAGGCAATTTATAGCATCTCGTAAATGTAATGTCCACTGTAAGTTATAGGGGTTGAGGGGCAAGATAACGTTATACTGAAGATCGCAAAAAAAAAAAAACAGAGGAAGAAGAAAGGAGACACAGCTAGGGCAGAACAACACGCAGCAGCGCACCTTGTTAGTTGCGCGAAAGCCCTGTGCGGATGTCTTACAATGTCTGGAATGTAGTGGCGGAGCAGAAATATCGTTTCTATCCGGAGCTCCGAGGAAGAAGTCACTCGGGTAGCCTGCACCGTGTCTGTTGCGCTTCCTTTCCTCTCGTTTACGTTGTTTTGTCTGAGGAAACGTGTTACAATGCTGAAAGGGTGCGCAGGAGGGATTCGTATTTGTTCTTTTTGTGCTTTTTTTTAGTGCCACGTGAATGGAATACGTCCGGGCATTGTAGCTTTCAGTGGTCCCGAAACAGTGCTTGCGCATTACGCCACATATGTGAATAGAACTCGGTGGTCGTGTGTACAGACTGGGTTGAACCATGGAGAACATTTTGTTTTGTCTGCTAGCTTTCCTTTCTTTCTCTCTCTCTCTTTTGCAATTTCTCAGGTCGATAGCTTCACTGAAACCATATCTATGTCCCTGTACTTGGAACTCCAAAAACGAGACATTTATCGCTGTTGCGTTACACGTCATTATATGTATGTTAAGAACAAGCTAATTGTAACACCGTTACAACGAGTATATGTGATTTTTATGCAACAAGGTTTATTACGCGCCATTGCACTCTTTGCTTTTCCTTGTGCTTGTTTCTTCAGTTATTTTCAATTTAGCCTACGTCCTTCATTTTCCTCTATCTGTAGTGATACAATCACTCCTGAAATTTTTCAAGTTAATGCTTATTTCTATAGTCATTAGCTCTATCCATCCCGCTCCTGGCCTATCCCCTAGAGCGGTTGTGAGCCACGAGTTGAGAGTACAAAAAAATTTTAGGTGTAGATAAAAAGAAAGAAAAAACTGCTCAGCCTTTGTTGACGCAGAGCTTATTCATGGCTTAATCGTATTCTTTATTGTTTTTATCAGGTAACGTCTTTTTTTTTGCATTGTAGGAAATTTTCTACACAAACAATAAATAAATATATACTCCCCCTTATCGTTTACAACACGACATCACACAGGAAAAGAAAAGACAAGTACTAAAATGGGGCAATGCATTGCCCCATCTATTTCTTCAGCCGTAATCATAACCGACTATTTGTCCATCTGTTCTGCTCTAACAGTGCCAAATTTATCTAACATTCTCCGATAATTTTATTTATCTATCCCCCAAAATTGACGCCTCGTCTATTTGGCATGGGTACCAGGGCACATGAGACTAACCATGAACGAGTCTGCAAACGCATTAGCGGCGGCATCTCTTAAAGGCCCGGTACTGAGGATGCTACGACCTTGGGCATATATCACTGCTCCAAGATTTTACAAAAAATATGTCCAAGAGGAATATGCCAAACACGAAAAAAGAAAATTAAGAAGAGAGTTTCATTTACGAGAATGTGTTACCGAATATCAATGCTTAATTTTATTCGCCAAACGTGACGCAGTCTATTTGAAGTATCCTGGTTGAGCTTCGCCATAAAGCAGATCCAACCAAATTTTCTATCGACCTTCCAACTAGCTTCGGACGCCATGCCAAGATTCTCATTTAACACATGAATCGGGACTTGTTCGTACGCAGACATGCATACTATTTGTGCACTGTGAGATAATGAGACGAGTGAAGGTAATAACGGTAATAATTCGTTATTTTTGTATTATTATATTTAACACGTTTAGCCTACATGGCAAAGCAAGTCTGTGGATCTTACCGTCATACCGTAATACAGTTTCACCTAGAGCCTTATACGTGAATTTCCTTAACCTAACATCGCATACTGATCTGATTTTGTACACGACTGCGATACTGCTCAGAGTCTTTTAACTACATGCTGTATGTGATGGACAAATGAGAAAGATTCATCGAAAATAACACCAACGTACTTTATTTTGGTAGCCTACTGCATACTTTGGAAAAAGCGCCCAATGCAGCACTCACTATGCAAGTATAGATGTTCAGTTAGAGGCACTTTTTTGTGCGGGCTGAGAAAGCAGATTACCTCTGTTTTCTCTTTGTTCACAAATATGTAGTTGTTCTCAAACCATGCCATTATTTTGTATATATCTATAACAAAGTAATTCTCGCATTAAAATTTCCATAGGGTAATATCAAAGCAGTATCATCAGCAAACTGGTATAGCTTTGGATGCAGCAATAGATGGGCCAAATCGTTGACATACAAATTTGAAAAACACAGTGAACTTAGTACAGATCCTTGTGGAACTCCATGCTTTATGTGAATTAACTCGCTGTCTACATTTTGAATTCTAACTACCTGATATAGATTTTTAAAGTAGTCGTTAAAAACCTCGTTCCTCATTTTTATTGTGAACACACGAGGGGTGACACTGAAAGCTTACTCGACGAGGAAAAAGACAGCAAAAAAGAGGAAGCTTAGCAAGCTCAACCAATGAGCGCGGGGGGGTTGTATCGTTTAGGATCTTGTGCACAATATTGCAGTCCCAGTCTCGACAAAACTGTCGCAATTTCGCCTGAAGGGCAAAGCACCAATTGCGATATCAGGTTATTCGACACCTATGCTAAATAACGATAATAAGTTTATCCAGCGTATAAACTTGTTAAGCATTCGTTTACTAACTAAAGGAACAAACATGGTGTCACGCGCGCAGAGGCAAACGTGAACGCATTTCATTAGACAATCAAGAACACTTGCTTTCGTAGCGTTCGTGTGAGGAAGAGCGGTGGCAGCAGCAAGCCAATCCCCCTTCGTGTTGGCTCCCAATTAAACGCGGAATAAGCTGCGAGAACACAGCAAACACGAAGCCATCAGCCCTCGGCGCGCCTAGACACCGTGCCCATCGAAGATTGCTGTCAGCATAGGGTACGCGCGGCTGCCGCCGGAGTAGGACATCCCCCCTCCCCACTCCCCTTTCTCAGATGTTTCAGTGTTTTGCAATGAACACCTCAAAAGCTATAGGAGTCTGAGCAATCAGTGAGGAGGAGGAGGAGGAGGAAAAACTTTATTCTGGTCCTGTACAAGGTGTTGCCACCTGCCTGGCTAGTTCCATGTTGGGACCGGGAGGTCAAGCCTCCTAGCCCTATCACGGGCGTACTGGACAGCCAGGACTTGAGGGATATGATCAGGAGATCTGATCATTCCTAAAAAAAATTATTAAAACTATAAAACTATTATTAAAACTTATAACAACACCACTACCTTGGGTACTGGTGTTCCTAAGAAAATAAAGGAAAAGAGGGTCTACTATAACGTGCAGGTAAGGAAACACAAACCTGGATTAATAAAGAGAAAATGATACATCCACCCAATCGACACAGTTGCTACAAAGGAAACCCATACCGGTTCCTCGAAAGAAAAGCCTCGCAGTTGAAGAAAAATTGGTCCTGGTCCGGGAATCCCACCCGGTACCACCGCCTTTTCGGGGCAGTGACTCTACCACCTGAGCTAATCAAGCGGCTTCCAATGTGAGGCTTGTCTTTCGAGGTCCACGTGTGGGTTTCCTCATTTCTCTTTATTGTCCAATTTATTGTATCTTTATTGTCTCTATTATGTCTCATTTTCTTTTTATTAATTACTTCTCTCCACCTTGCTTTCCTTCTACCCTTGTTATATTCAGGGTGTACATTTCTTTAACCATACTCAAACAGATCCAGACAGAGGGGCGTAGAGCCTGCTTTGTTGACGCGGCCGCATATCGGAAGGGGTGCTCCTTTTCTGCAGTAGTGGTGGATTCCAAACAGCGACTCACGAACTGCGCATCTGTACGAACCGGAGATCCGGCGATAGCCGAGCAGGTGGCCATTGCCTTGGCGATGCTTGATGACAGCAGCGACGTCATCTACAGTGACTCACCGTCAGCCATTAGGGCATTTCAGTGTGCAGTGATCTCCGAACAGGCTTTTGGGCTGCTTCGTAAGGCAGGTCCGGATAAAATCAAGCATCACTTGCTTACTTGGTTCCCAGCCCACGTTGGGCAGATGGCGGGTGTCCCCACGAACCTCAATGAGACGGCCCACGCTGCCGCGCGCGCACTGACTGACCGCGCTGGCGCTGTAACGGCCGAAGAGAGGGTTACGCATGGTAGGGGCGCGCCTGCCACTTATAATGAACTTCTTAAACACTTCTATCTCTCGCGGCGAGAATACCCTCCTCCTCACCCCAAGCTCACTAGGCCTCAGGCACTGACATTCAGACTGTTGCAGACCGAAACTTATCCCAACCTGTCCAAGTTACATGCGATATATCCGGAGATTTACACTGATGACGCGTGCCCTGCTTGCGGGGATAAATCAACACTTTCGCACATGCTCTGGGGATGTATCTCTATAGCAAACCCTGACCTCAGCTCAGCTAGGTGGGAGGCGGCCCTCCGCAACCCACTCCTGGCTGAGCAACGTTGGGCTGTCCAGCAGGCCCACGATGCGGCTGGCAGGCTAGGCCTGTCGGTCCCGACGTGGGAGCGGCCCGCGACGTGCTAATACGCGTTCTGCAGGACTGTAAAATAAAAGTTACTCAATCAATCAATCAATCTCCACCTTGCGGGTTTCCGCAGAACTAGTATATCAAACCTGGATTATAAGATGTTTTCTTACCTAGCAAAAAAAAAAACATCCTAATCTGCACTTTCTCAGAGCAGATGTGCCAGAATTGTACCGAGAGAAAGTACACGCGCGTATGCGTTGTTTCCTGTCGAAGTGCGGAGTTGTCGGACGCGTGACAAACAATCCAGGACAGGGCGCATGGGAGGCAAGAGCGCCCACGCTACAGCGGCTGTGGATCCCCGAATTCATTTAAGGTGCGAACGTGGTCATGATGTCGAGCCAGAAATCCGGGAAAAGCCGTTATCCGCCGCAAGCACGCGCGCAAGAATCAAGAGAAGGCGCTTCAACTACCCGGATTCTCCAGGGCACATGTTCGGGCTTTTATATTCTTGCGTGTTTATTGCCAAAGGCATCGTCAATGAAGGCGGCAGTCGGCTTAATCCAATTCTTCTCACGTCGCCGAGGAGACCAGAAGTCTAGAAGTGTGGAAGAAACAATGCTAGGAGGGATAGGCGGATTGCGTTCGGGCCATGGAAGTAAAAAGAGACCGAATTGACTGTTTGTTTCTATTTTTGTTTTTACTATTCCTTATGGCGATTCGTGTGCCGCATACAAAATGCCGATTTGCTAGTCACTTTCTTGGCGTGGTTTAACTTGGTTCGATTCACTGACGCGAGAATTATTTACAGGAATGTGCACAAAAAGCGGTCCACCCAATAGCCGAGGCTATAGTGGAGACTACATTCTTCGACCATTCTAATCCGCACCAAAGCAAAGTACACGCTTAGAATGGTTATGCACGTACATGCATATTCTCACAGATATACACAGTTCACGCATATGTGCCGCACCGATGCGTAATTTTTATCACAGTAATAAGTTACCAGCAATGTTCCGCATTTAAGACTATAGAAAATGGAAGGGTGGGCACTTACGGGCACCTTTGAGTGAGATAGATAGCGGATCTAAAAGAAATTTATTTAAATTATGGGGTTTTACGTACGTGCCAAAACCACTTTACGTGCCAAAACCCCCATCGGAATGCGGCCGCCGTGGCCGGGATTCGATCCCGCGACGTGCTCAGCAGCCGAACACCATAGCCACTGAGCAACCACGGCGGGCATAGCGGATCTAGGTGTTCAACTACAAGTGCGTCTAACCTTGAAGCTTTTCAAACAAACTAGTTCGATTTCTTCACACCTTTTCCAGTATTGCTGCCCGCTTACAGCTTGCTAAATTTGGTATAAAACAACAGATTTCCTTTTAATAACATTTTTTTTTAACGTTTCCTTTCTTGGAGAAGGATTCCTGAATATATATATATATATATATATATATATATATATATTTATATTTATATATATATAGACACGGAACTCTAAATCTTTCTGGTTCTGTATTCATCGGGCTTTTTCTGAACGAAAAAATAATAATAACTGCGACCATTGTCTAGTAAAAAACACAGATTGGACACTCAAATATTTTCAGCCTGTTTCGTTGGCAAAAAAATTTTAATAATCAGCGAAATTCCTACGGCTACTCATTTTATTTAATTCAGTAGGTGCCAGAATCATTCACATTCAATTCACGAGAAGAGTTACAGTAATCTCAACTTAAACTGAACTCAAGGAAACAAGAAAATATGCGCTGTTCATCAGAAATTTCATTTAAGCTACGCACACAAAAATTACCAATAATTGTTTGATACAAAAAGCGACCGAGTGTTTATATTACTGTGATGAAAAAAGAAAGACTACAGCGGCCTGATTCTAATGTTGTAGCTCTTTCTTTGTGGAAGGTCGTGCTCATGTGCGAAATGATTCTCCATAATTTTGCGCCGTTCACGGGTTTGAAAGAGCGCTGTAGATTTTCAATTGTTTCTTTTGCTGTTTGGTGCAAACCACTAACGTACTCTGGAACAGTAATATCTTTATCTTCGTCACGAACTTCACCAATATTTCTTGTCAGAACAAATAACAAAGGTATTCTCTGGGGTCTCTCATTCTTCGCGATGGGTACGAAGCACTAATGTCCGCCTCCCCATATGATACAACCCACTCCTAAGGGCAATCTTTCTCCTCAGAGATCATTAGTCGCCTGACAAACTCCTAATGATGCAAATAGCTACAATTTCGACATCTCTGATTTACATTACCTTTTCTGCAGCCACCTAATGAATTTCATTTCTTCGCGATTTGTAGCGTCATCATTTCAGATGTTTATTTGTCTAACGTTTCCTGTTCCATACGCCTATGAAGTGGCAGCTTTCGGTAAAGTTCCGTTCAGCCGCAGTTTCCCACAAAACATTAGTTCCGGTTAACAAAAGTTTGTTAACATTGTTCCTATGGGCTGCCAACCAAAGCTCATTTCATTGTTCCGCTTATCCAGCATTTCCTTTTAAGCGAGTTTTGTTTATCCAGAGTCCAGAATGTTTGGAAAGTTGAGCGGTTACAGAGAAAATATTCCTTTTGTCAGCAAAAGTGTGTTTCTGGGAAAAATTGGTTTGAAGTTTTACTTTACGCACTAAGGACGTTTTAGGCTAACATGTCATAGTCTTCACAACTATATTTTTCGTAATGCCATTTAATGCCCTTTCTTTCACTCGGCTTGATTATCATTTCTTTCATTGCTTTAAGAGGTCTGAAAGTCTGCCTATATTATTCTGTCAAGCTCTGTCTTACATAGCACGTGAACCATCACCAAACAAATCGCTTGTAACACCAAGGGTCTCAAAGACTTTCTTTCTAGCATTATTAACATCACTGTAGTAACTAATTGCGTGATAAACAAGATATTTAAGTGTGGATGCTCCAACAAATGCTGTTTGTGGACACCCAAACGAATGAAGATTTCGCGCTGTAACAATGGCGACTATTATTACGCCTTTGGGTCGTATAAGAAACTATTAAAAACGTTAATGTAAGCACATGCATTATATCTATAAATTGTTATCTAGTGAAGATATTTCCGCGTTTTTAAATTCAGAATAACAAATCAAACGCCACAGCGCATGGCACAAACTCGCATAGTGAGTAGGCGTGGTCAAGAAGAAGGGGCGTGTTTGGCGTAATTATTAAACGCTTTCCGGTGTGCATTTGAAGATGCCACTTTATGCAAATATTTGCCCAATAATGTGGCATATATTGGCGTACAAATAAAGAAAGAGCATTTTCAGCCACTCTTGCTATCCACCCCTCCCTTCACTGGGCCAGACTTCATCTCAGGTTACAGTTACGTAAATTTTTCTCGTTAGCAAATTTTCAAGCAGATGCCTTTTCGACTATTCTCAAGGCTGCATATTGTGTGCGAAACTCAGCAGTGCCATTTTCTCGGGTTGGAGAAGATAAATACTTTTTTTTGTATATATAAAATTTGCTAAAAGAAGACAGGAAAGACACTTGGACATTCACATGGGCCCGAAGGTACAAAAGCAGTTGCGAACTGTATTATCCTAATGATGCACGACTTAGTGCTCATTCAGCGCACTGGCACGAGAAGAAATTTACCAGTGAGAAACGCGACGACTCCTGACTGCAGCTACACCATTCTTGAAGCCCACAAAAGACGTTTCCTTGCTCCTGATAAATTATCTACACTGGTTGGCGCGAAAGAATAAGCCTAAGCAAGTAGGTAACGCTATACGACAATAAACAGTAGAAGTATATTTTGTTTATAATAATTGAGTTCAAGTACGAATGCGATCAGAACGTTCATTGATGAAATGAGAGCTGAATACAGTGACGATATCGCTTGTAACTGCTCGTATTTGGCTGGTATCCTTTATAGCCCCTATTAATATAGTTCATTCTCCAACGGTACAAGAGCTGTTCGAAAATGAATGCACTTGATTGGCCGTAAGTACGAAACCAGGAAATATATATCCACTTTGCTTCGTTCTTGCGCCTGCGAAACTCGGAAAAGAATCACTTGAGCAGTCAGAAATGCTCATTAGAAGAACACTGTTAAAAAGCCCTTAAACACTAAATGCCGGCAAAAGAGGTCGGCCGAAGCACTCAGCTTGTCACTAGCTCAAACGAGCAGCAGAGCTCATCTCACGATGGCTGTCGACGTCAATGCGTTGGCATCAAATAAATTACACAACGCATTGACGCCGCCGAAACGAGATTTGCATGAGATGTGTACTGCAGCGGCATTCCCATTGCGCGCTTCCCTAAGAACATTCAGCGCCATCTACCAGCGCCACCGCGAAACTTGTGCATGGCCTCCGAAATGGACGGTTCGCCGGTGTGTGCGAACGCTAAGAAAACGCGTCATGCGGAAACCGGGCTCCCATGTCGGCGGGAAAGGGGTTCGTTGAAGAGTTGAAGTTGAAGTTTATTCAAAATACGAAAGTACACAGGAAATGTTGAACAGGACATCTTAATCCCTAGCTCAAGGCTAGTTGGGATCCATGCTAGTTATAACTCACAATCTTAACAGCAATACGAAAAAGTATCAATAAATCATACATACATAAACATTCATTCATAAACACAGGGCAGGGTGCGTGTAATAGCTACGAGAAACCCACAGAAAGGAATTTGTATTTAGTAAATTATACACTGAAAGTGAAAAAGGTAAACATATGTACACCATCGAGATGAAAACTCTATGCAGATAATAGTAGTGAGTTATACGGCCCGGGTGTACACATTGACACATACTCTGCGACTCTAGTTTGTCCGATGGTTGGTTTCGAACACTGATACCTCAGCTCAGTAGGGCGATGCGCCAACCACTAGGCTATGCGCTACCCAGTGACCCAGATAGGCAGGACAACAGTCTCTCTCTCTCTCTCTCTCTCTCTCTCTCTCTCTCTCTCTCTCTCTCTCTCTCTCTCTCTCTCTCTCTCTCTCTCTCACTCACACACACACACACGCACGCACGCACGCACGCACGCACACACACACGCACAAACGTACACACACGCACGCACACACGCACGCACACACGCACAAACGCACACACACACGCGCACACACACACGCACAAACGCACACACACACACACACACACACACACGCACACACACGCACGCACGCACACGCACGCACGCACACGCACACACACCCACACACAGCCCCTGGAAAGTGAGTGAAATATCCTAAGTATGATAACGCATTAAAATTGTAGCCAATGAAGAACTGTCTGTACCGCTGCTCACTTAAGAAACAATGTTTGCATGAAATACTGCCTTTTGTGTTTACGTTGCGCACTAAGCCTTTCACCACGAAAAGGAAACGCGCCAGTATTTTTTTCAGTGCCAGACATGAACAAGTGAAGGTGAGAAAACCACCGAATGCACCCTCAAAGAATCATCACAAAAGAAAGGGGAAGGGATCCCACGCGTATCCGACTGGAATGCGAGCCGTGACGTGTTGTTATGGATCCCAGGGGAGCCCATTACGGCCCGATGTGACGCGGCTCGCACATAACACGTGGCGGGGACTTGCATGCAACAAAAGGAGAGTGACGACGATGCCAGCGCCGGCAGCCCGCACAAAAGAGGCTCAGCCTTTTGACCCAGAGTGGTGCAGAGGGGCACACGGGGCACCAGGTTAGTTTATTAGGTTCGAAGAAAATGAACACAAATGAGAACAGCATGGACTTACTGCATATTGTTAGCTAGAAAGCATTACGCACATTGTTGTCGACGCTGGATTGCAGGATACATAATGAATGCAGAGGAGCAAAAATATAACGAAATCTATGGCACTATAGTGGGGGCGAGACCTGTTCCGCGGAAAGCGACCGAGATAATAAAGAAACGAAAGAATAGTTCTTTGAAGAATAGAAAGCTGACCACGCTGGTAAGGATTCAGTGTATGAAAAGGCAGGTGTGTACACAAAACAAGGACACTGGAGCAACAAAGAGGAGGAAGCTCGTCGTTCTCTCCTTTCTTCACATTTCTGTTTTATACGCCAGCCTTTTGATGTCACAAATGGTTCATTGTTCGGTCGGCCTTGCCATACAACGAAAAAAGTTTCGGAAGACAGCGGCAAAGCGGGAAATGTATTGATCTTTGTCATTGGGCCTAAATCCTAATTCAAGTGAGTAGGGCAAATTTTCGCTTCTGTACAAATTATTTAGTGCGAATTTACACGTCCTTAAAACTTGTCTAGTTGGCCGTCATAGCGCACTCAATAACTTTCTCGGCTCCCTACAATGCTGCGAAGAACCCTCCTGTATAATGTAGACGCATCCCTAGAAGTGCGATCAAATAATTAACCAAATAAAGTAAGGTGTTATGAAATTTATAAATTACCTATTACAGCTTTCTGTAGACTTGTACTCCGCTCAAACACAAGACAAAAAGAACAATTGAGGGGTTTTACCTACCACAGCCACCATACTGTTATAAACACGCCGTGGTGGGGCACTTCGCAATAATTTTTAGCAGATAGGCCTCTCTAACGTGCGCCTGATATTATCTACACGAGTGCTTCTATTATTTATTTGCGTTTCAGCCCTGTTGAATTAACGTAGAAACAATGTTTGCAATGGCAGCACAAGTGGTTGCCTGACTATTCAACGATGACCATCGCGGCAGGCTTGAAGAACTAGCCAAATATCTGCGTCCGCGTAATATTCTATGCGACAAAATTTGAATTCATCCATGTTGAGTAAATGTTAACTGCACCAAAAGAATTAGATGTACTCAACACTTGGCTTAGCTCAATAAGCTAATGCGCGGATGTGCCCCAGGAAGTCTGTGAGTATCAAGTTTGGATAAAAAGAAATAGACAGCTATACGATGTAAGGATAGTAGTTGTCTCGGCCGTATAAACTTGTAAACATTCGCTTACTCACTACGGAGGTGAACCAGAAAATATTTGTTCCTGTTTTTTATTAGCTAATATAAGGTACATGCACATAAAGACAAATATACGTACTATTCTACGTACCTGACACTATTCTTCTACACAGTCCCCACACCGGTTCAGACATTTGTCCCATGCCAGCACTAAACTTGAGATGCCCCCGTCGTAGAATTCGTCCAGCTGACTGTGGAACCACCATCGGACTGCTGTCTTGGCTCCGTCGTTGCACGTGAATCGCGGTCCCGCCAGGAACTTCTTCAGCGGAGTGGAAACGTGAAAATCACTAAGGCCGAGGTCCGACTGTATGGTCGGTGGTCCAGACTCTCCCAGTGAAATAGCCAGAGCTGCTGTCGGTCAGCGACGCACGCGGCCTCTCCGAACGCTCATTGTCACGCAAGTCTTCGCGAACTTTGGTAAAATCACAACACCACCATGTCACACTTCTCAAAGCGAGACATCTTTCCTCATACCTGGGCTACAGTTCCCTGTGAATTTCGATGGCCGTTCATCCCTTGCTCCATAGAACATAGAACACTTCGTTGCTCGTACGTCGTGGACGTTTGAAGCACAACCGCCATCTTCAACAACTGACAGCAGCGCCGTGCCGCGGAGCTACCGGTAGATAAGGCCGGGCCAGTCCAAGAAACGTCCACCGCTGGGAATGGATATGTTGACTTCGCATTTACAGCGGTAGTTTAGCTACAATTTTAAGGGCAATGACTTCGCCCTGTTACGTCTCAATACGGCGATGAGCATTCCTTGAACGTTTCCGTCGAGGTGGTCCTACTATCAGCACGCGCCAAGACAGCAACGGGACGTGACATACACTCTAAAAAATATTATGTTTATTCTCACCCTAAATTCTAAGTTCAAGCGTGACGCGCATGTAAATGAGACGTGGATGACGTTTCAAGCACCACGTGACCGAAAATAAGCGTAGCATTTCTTCACGTAAGCGTGAGGACAAAAGTGCGCGCCATGATTCGGCCTTGTGCGAGCATGGGAAACCTGCGTGTGCGTGAGAAACGCAAAGCCCAGGCTTAACATCCCGGGAAGCGCTCGCGCAGGAACTGTTCATCACGCATATAAAAATCCGAATAAGGGAACCGTGATATATCACGGGATCTGCACGGAGCGTGGGCAAGGATATTGCGCAAACGAAAGTCATATGGTTCTATAGTTGTCCCAAAAGCCACTCAAAACGTGAATAGAGCTCGCAAGAATCTACAAATCGCTGCAAAGTCATATTGCTCACGACAAGGACATTCCATAGAGCCGTCAACGCACATATCGCATTTGTTAGCAGGTCATACTCCCTAGGGGTGCACTTAAGTTGCACAGTAAGTGCTGCTTTTTATACACCAGACCACCAATTTGAATCATCTTTAACTGAAATTGTTGTCAAGACAACACAGTGAAGCAGCTAACAAAAAAAATTCCAGCTCTAAAAAGGAATCGCGAAATCCAGCGTTTTTCATCCATTCAGTACCATACGTTATGTTTCTGATACCTCTGCGTGAACGTGCAACGTCCTAATACGCGGGATAAAACACACGAAGAGCAATGAGCTACACAAACCGTAAGACACCAATAAACGAAAATAAATAAAATTACACTGTTATGCCGGCAAAGCTTTCGTGCTGTAGTAAACGGCAATGCTTTAATAACCCATGCAAATTGGTAGATTCCTCTTTCAGGGGATTTGTTCTTAGCACGTAATTGAAACGTGTACTCTAAAAAGTAGTGGCAGCTTTGTTGCACATTCATACATCCAAGTCCCCCCCGCTAATGTGCACACTCTATTATTAAGTACAGTTTCGCTCGAAAGACGATGTAGTGACAGCGGTAGCAAGCACGCGAGGCACACAGGCGCTTACGACGCGTCACAGGTATATCAGACACGACGGTGAATCCGAATGTCGCGAAACTGCTCCGGGGCATCGCGCACGAGCGCCCATAGACATACGTTCAAATATGAGAAGGCACGTGAAAACGGCCTGAGGCACTGCGGCGCCACCGTGTGGTGACATTTGCCCGGGATCGCCTGTATGCAGACGCCGATTGAGTAAGACTGCAAGACGTTACCAAGCACCGCCACCTTTACTAGCCTTACCTGTCTCCAGGCTGCCGGCTATGTTTACGAAATTACTCAGCGATAAAACAAGCTGAATGAAAATATCCTCATTGCAACAAATATACGTCATGAAGAGCACAATTCATTCAAAAAACCAAGTCTTTCTACGCCTGTTTAGAAAAGGTTTCTTTACAATATGCACGGAAAATAATAGTCAGTGTAGGAAATTAATAGCGAGTGTAGGTACATATGAATTCATACACAGATAATACATATGTACAAAATAGTAAACAGGCACTACAGAGGAATGAGCAGCAATGATATTATAGTACAGATCAAGCGATATAGAAAGAAATACCGGAATTCCTATACTGTTTGGAAAAAGTATATTTCAACGAGTGACGATGCAATGACGGCACAATTCCACCAGGACGATAACATATGAAAAGTACGAAGCATTGTACAGAAGGCAAGTTTTGAAAGTGTCCGAGTCCACACTCACTAAAATATAATCACGTGGACCCAAGGAAACGCACAGTTACACATAAACTAATTGTCACATTATATAAAATTGTGTTCAATATCTACAGTGTACACAATGGATATGTACAATGGTTATGTGACAGACACACTTTACATAATCTTGTAGTGATGCTATGAGATATGCACATATCAAAATGATCATGTATACGTGAGCACGCACACATAGAAATCACGGGCACCTACTTTTTATGTACATTCAATGAGTACTTTTGATGGCCTGGGTACAAGAACCAGGTCGAAAATTAAGCCATGCGCATCCATCAGCCATCGGCAGAAAACGATGTGACCACTGTCGAAGGAAGTCCTCTTCCGCAAAGAAGAACAACTCCTCTGACACATAACGACAGTAGCTCAGAGTGGGGCCTCTCCAGAAATGGTAATATAGCACAGCGACGATGTCCCGTGGCTAGTGCCTCGCACCGGCTACGGCATAGACAAAATGCCCCCATAGCAATTAAAGTCGCGCGAAGTGACAACGTGAGCAGTGATCTGATGCAATAAAGCGTTAAACTCCAAGGCCACGGAAACAAGCTTACACGGCCCTCCAAAATAGCCTGAAAATGACACATTGCAGCAGCACATGTTTATTGGATTCTTGAAGGGGGCAATTGGGACACAGCAAAGATGGGACTATGCCCCACCACTCCAGCCTCTCACGCATTGGGAGCACTAGCCAACCTAGACGCCACATGAAGTCGCTTAGGTGGCCAGGCAGGAATGACGCCGTTATCGCATCCAACGACACATTATTCGAACGTGAAAATGCCACGTGAACGTGAAAATGCCATGGCCGTAGAGTGAAATGCAGGTACATTTAGCACTTGTGGTCCACAATATAAGTGCACGCCCAATAACATAGGGCATCGCGCGCGCTAGTGCTGTCGTATGTGTTCCTCGTCTTTAGCGCGTTTGTATGAAAACTGACATGTAATTGGTTTGGATTGGATTGCATTGGAGCAAACTTTATTTGTGCCTGTAGTTGGACGCTCGCGCACCCCGACGAGGGCCTACGTCATCTACGAAGTTGCCGTTACTAGGCGCGGGTCTCCGCTCACCGTTGTCGGCTCGCTGGGTCCCTGCCTTTCGAGCGCCCCGAGGGCCTGGTGGACGGCTCAGAGCTGTTGGTCTCCTTCGTAGCTCTTCGCGGCTGCGTCGAGCTGCGGTGGGATCGTTCTTGATTTTGCTTCTT
Organism: Dermacentor albipictus; assembly: GCF_038994185.2. Taxonomy (NCBI): domain Eukaryota; kingdom Metazoa; phylum Arthropoda; class Arachnida; order Ixodida; family Ixodidae; genus Dermacentor; species Dermacentor albipictus. Next base: position 133,285,598 of record NC_091824.1, read on the forward strand.
CTGGATTTTTGATGCAGTCCCACAAAAAGTGGATGTAATCTGCCGTCTCCCTCCGGCAGACTCTGCACTTACGGTCGGGTATGTCTCGGGGTACATGCGATGCATCAGTCCCGGGCTTGGTAGCGATCCGGTCTGGAGCTGTCTCAGTAGTACCACCTCCACTCGACTCAGCCTAGGGTGTGGAGCTGGGGGAATCCTGCGAGCCAGGCGGTAGGCCTTCGTCATGTCGTTGTAGTCCGTCATGCGGTCCTTAGCTCCGAACCACGTCGGATGGTCTGTCGCCGGGGCGAGGTTGGTTAGCGCTCGCGCCGCTGCGTGCGCCGTCTCATTGTTGTTCTCATGGGTTCGAACGCGTCGCCCGCATGCGCCAGGAACCACTTGAGTCTTACTTTTCTGTTTTGCAGTTTGGCTGCTTGCAGTACGCGCTCGGCCTCCCTGCATATTTGGCCTTAGGCGAAGTTTCGCACCGCCTCTCTCGAGTCAATCAGCACCATGTGGAAGTCTGCTGCGGCGATGGCCAGGGCGATGGCTACCTCCTCCGCTTGTTCCACTTCGGTGCTTCTCACGCTCGCTGATGTCCTCGCGGCGCCGGTTGACGCCTCTATGACGACTGCTGCGAAGGCGTTCCGTCGGTATTCGGCCGAGTCCACTTACCGCACGTGCTCGTCGTTGGCGTGCAGGTCGATGAGGGCCTCAGCCCTCGCCGCTCTTCTTCCCTTGTTGAACTCGGGATTCATGTTCTTGGGTATAGGCTCGATTCTGGTCTGGCGTCGGACCACTTCGGGGACGGGGAGCTTCATCTCCGCCTCGTTCGAGCGTCCTATTCCTAGGTCGCCCGGTACGTTCCTCCCGGCTTTGGTTGTGGACAGCCGCTCCAGTTGAGAGGTCCGTTGCACTTCCGCTATTTCTTCGAGCGTATTGTGTATCCCCAGTTTAAGAAGCGGGTCGTGCTCGTGGACTCGAACAGGCCCAGTGCCGTCTTGTACGCTCCTCTCATGATCATGTGGATTTTGTTAATTTGTGTTGCAGCCATCTGTGGTAGGCTGACATGTAACGAATTTTTACGCCACGGAAATAGCAGGCGAGTTCACGCTCGGGACACTGGTGCAGTAACATGCAGAACAAAAATCACAGGCCAAGCAGCCGGCAGCGGACAGACCCGGATGGGAACGCGAACCCACCGCGAGAGCGTTGTTGCCCAAACGTCGCGCGACAGATCAGTTCTGTACTTCCCGACTAGAAGAAGGAACCAAGAAGGGACTGCAAGGACTTAGTAACCCGTAATGATGGCTTTACAACGTGACAAACGTGCCACACATGGCCGCAAAATACAGACGGTGCTAAGTACCTTGTTTCTAATACGGGTAAATCATGCCCTTGAACATCCTGAATATGTCCCCTTACATCTTGAAAAATTGAGAGCCACACAGAGTCTGATATGCCGTCATAGGTCCAACCATGGCCTAAAATACGAATGCCTACTCGAAAGTAAAGTGCCTAGTTTTCCAACCAATGCGGAGGCAGGAAACAGTAAACGATGACTGAAAGATGCTTCCCAACACTATCATATTTACTATATATCTGTCTAGGCTTACTAACATTATATATGTACAGGCTACCGGTCATAGTGTCGACAAAATTACTCACTGCTAAAACAAATGATACCAAAATAACCTCATTTCAATAAATATACGTAATCAAGAACACAATTCCTTATATAAAGCAAACATTTTAAACATTTATATGCCTACTTTTTTAACATTTAGGTGGACAAAAAATGCTAAATTATCGCCATCTCGTGGATTTGCGTGATGATGATTGCGTTACATACATACATGGGATAGATTCTCGGTGGAGCTCGGCATAAAACATTTTCGTGACGTAAAACCACATGGCAGCAATCCTCCGCTAAAATCGCAGGTCTGCTGAAAACACTTCGTTGCGCTGCCTTTTCTGAAACTTTTAATAGCTACACGTGACAACTATTGTTCTGGGAACGAATTACTCCATAAAGTATAACACGCTCGCAGAATATGAGCCTTATGCATGTATTTCTAACTTCAGCTTACAATACGATTCTCCGAGTTACCATCTTCAGTGTAAATAGCCCTCAAAATAGTCTGTCTAACGAAACTGACGTTCCATTGCACGCTAGACTGCGCGGGATAGGTGATAACGCTTAGCAGATGCACAGAGTGGCAGCGAAGCTTGACACACAGACAAAAAAAATAAGAAGTAAAGAAGCATATGCGCTTGTACACATGGGTTCCGGAATACCATAGATGATGACTTTTGCGCGCAGATGTGGTGACAGAATTGGACGATGCGTGCACTTGGGTAAAAGATGCAAGCAGCTGTTAGTAGCAGTGCGACCAAAGAAGGCGCAATGAGTTTATAGTCTGAGAGTTGCATCAGGAATGCTTCCGCCTTTCACGTCTTCAACGTTCCCGAATTGTAATATTTCTTTTTTTTTAATTTTATGTCACAGGGCTTAGCTTCATCCTACTAGATGACACATGCTGCAAAAAAAAAAAATGTGTTTATAATTTCACGCCATCTTCGGTTCTTTAGCATGCGCAAGACGGGCACACATCGCTCTGCGATGCTATTGTGCCAAAAAAGGCGGTACACGCATTGACGCTTACAGACACGCCCATGTGCTATAATTCTTTTAGTGGCCGGATGACGAACGAATATGGCTCTGCGTGTGAAAAAAGCCATGTCGGTTCACTCGGCAATGCTTTCTTATTATTTATTCTTTCCTATTCCTTTTCATCCTCACTCCGTTTTCATGCAGAAAAGCAGTTTTTCCCGACAGAAGGGCGTTCCTCTGGTAAAACAAGCTTGCGAAGGAAACGAACCACATGGATACAATAGGGAGGCAAGGCGTGGCATTCGAGTTTGAAATAGGTCCCCGCCAAAGCGGACGTGAAAAGCGTGGAGTACGAGACTAAGAAAAGGGTAATTTCAGGATTGTCGGTTCGTGGTTTTGCGGAGCCTGCAGCTGACGTCCCTTCTGTTGCACATGCTCGGAATAGAACGAGCCGGGAATGAGCGTAAAACGAGAAAGGCTCCTCAGTGCAGCAGTACGTCGAATGCTGGCTTCACACAGGGCCCGCGATAAAAGGAAGACGTGAGCTGAATACAGCACGCGCCTTGAAGGGAAGCACAAGCAAACTGGAGGAAGTTACAGGAGAATAGAATCAAAATGGGATTCAGTAGAAAAATAAAAGCGGTCAGGAGATGGCATGGCAGTTAGACGAATAGTGTTCAATTATTCAAAGCATGAAAGCTTATAAAAAGGTGTGAAATACCTATATTCAGGCATTCAGTATACTGTTTTGGCATGTACAATTGTATAATTTTGTATGCAGGAATGTTATTCAACGTGTCAGAAGCGCGAAACAAATATCTTCTTAGCAGTGAGGAACGATGTAGCGTAACATTACTTTTGCAAGACTATGCATTCCTTTTCGTACTTCGGCAGTGGTTCGAGCGGCGCTCCGCCTACGTTTCACCTGGATAGGCCGACGGCGTTAATGTGAATAGGAATCTGTCTTGTAGTTGGTCTGTAGTTGCTCATATGTTTAATTTTTCATATTAATTATTATGAGGAGCGCCACACGCACAGTGGCACATACCAGTGATAAATGCCGCAGGCAGGAAGGGCAGGGCAGGGCAAGACAGTCAAGAATTCTAACTGCATTAAATGAAATAAATCTCGGCAAGATTCGGTCCAATATATGATGTGCATCGCACGCACTGGGAAGCCGTAATGTTTACTGGGTGATGGTCACTGCCACGGACTTAAGCAAGTTGTTGCCCAAAAGTATACACCCGGGCGTCCAGTTAAGCTCTTGGCAACTGGCAGAAATATTGCCTCAATACAGCAAGCGTTTTTCGTCGCAAATGCTATTTCGTTATTCACACTAGGCGAACTCCAACGAGATTCGTTCAAATTGGCATTTACGATATAAGTATACTGGACGAAATAAATTGAATTCCCTACGGCATCGTATTTACAGAATTGTCCGTGTAACCAAGGAACATATTAAATGTGTTATATATAATTTACTTAACTGGAGTCGACATGTGAGTGTGCCTCAACAAATATAAGTAAACTTACAGTGGACATGGGATAAAAAAAAACTTGCGTAAACGGAAACGCCGGTAAGCGCAACAATGTTATCAGTTTGGATTGGCCGCCCATATGCACAATGCTAACAGACTTCGATTAAATGGAACCCATTTTTTTCGGAAACTCTGGTTAAACTGAACGTTAACCAAAACTGAAACCTACCTCATAGGCGTACGGAACACAAAATGTTCGACAAACAGGCATGACAAGTGGTAATGCTACATGCATTCGGCGACACTGCGTCAACTGACCGGGGCCCAATACCGCAAGTGGCAAGATCTTGAGCCCTTTGCCCATTTTCCAGGTTGGCTACTTACACCATTCTAAAAACTACCGTAGCAAGAACCGGGGCGTCCAGATGGCATCGTGCCTATACGACTTCAAGTGATGCAGTATCGTTAGACTGTGTTGTGATGCGCTTGCCCTTGTGTGTACTGCCATCGGTTTCTCTTATCGCACGGTGATGTCAAGCTAAACTCAGGACCATTCAACAAAACCGGTATAGTGCCACTCAAGAAAAAATTAAAAACAAAATCGAAGAAATCAAAGCCACGCTAAATAAGTTATAACACTCTGCAACCAAATAACTGCCATAAAATCTAGAAATCATGAATGTGCTTGCAAACGGGGCCGAAACCGAAGCATCACATAATAATTGCGATATCTCAGCCCTGAAAAGTGCGAGCGCCGGCACGAGCCAACCGAATGCGCAGAATAAATAATCTACTCCATCCGGAGCTCAACGAATTTTCGAGCGAAGCCTGGCAGGAATCTGATACGAAAGTGCAGGTATAATGTTCCAACACTTTAAATATTCAGCTGTACTCTAAGCAGTGTTGAGCGTACGCCTATGTTTGGCGAGTTCTATAAGGAAACGAAGAGACCCATGAAAGTAAGCAGAGCTTGAAAAGTGCCTAGATGGTGCAGCTTCATCGTTCTGTTACACTGTCGCTGGTCATATTCACACGCGGAGTTAGTAGTGCATTTCTTTTTTTCTAGTAACTTCGTGTGTCACCGTGCTTGCCACAGAGCAATAAAACGATGAAGAGACCCATATTTTAATATTAAACAAACTTATAACCAAATCAAAGCACTAGCTTGTGGAAGCAAGCTTAACGAACACGAATTGGCGATAAGATATTTTGACCTGGGGCGCTATAACGTAAAACTATTCCAAATGTTTCTATTCCAATTCTGCAATCAGCCCACCGCGATTGGTAAGAAACTTTTTGGACCACCCCCATTTCACCTGTCTGTCACGCGACGTCACGAAAATGGTGATAGCTCCCAATCTGATATGTCGTGTACACTCTGATTAAGCATAATTTGACCGAATGAAACAAAAATAGTTATTTCTGATTCGATGCCTTGTTGCCATTAGCCCTCGGCTATTGGTCGAAAGCGTTCGAGCCACACTCACTTCACCCGCCTCTCACGCGACGTCACAAAACCGCAAAAACTTACCGCGTCAAAGTAACGCGTACGCGGTAAATATGCATTAATATGCCGAACAAAACTGAATTTTTTTCTGAATAGAAGCAGGCTGCCCCATTCCGAAAGGAATAAAAGAGGGCTGCCGCCTATCGCTCCGGCACTGGCTACTCGCCTCTGCCGGAGAGCATGGGTTTATTTGCGTGTAATAAAACTTTTTGCATGGCCGTGTCACGTATTGGAGAACTTTCGGCACGTTTACGACCTCGTTCTGCGAACTCTTCTTTGCTAAGGATCCATTTTAGCGTCATTCTTAAGCTTTCGTTGCATGCCACCGCGATTGTCTACGAGTCACAGCAAGCTAAGTAATAGAAAGCGGACCAATAGCAGACGTCGGCACCACCCTTTTCGTCCTGTTATCGATATTCAGTGCAGTGGCTCGGCCCCATCGAATTGCTCGCCCCTTGAGCATGCTCCTCGCCTCTTGTGAGCCAATTAGATAAGGCAAGCCGCTCAGTGCAGCAGTCTTATTCGTTTTTAAAGCAAAGAAAAGTGACCTCCTATGAACGAGGGGGGCGTTTGATTGGTCTTTTCATACAACCCTGCGGGTGACCGCCCGATGCTTGCGTCTGCGGTTACGCAAATTTGACGTCAGGAGATTGGAATAGAAACATATTGGAATAGTTTTACGTTATACGGCCACTGGCCACCCGAAACTCGCGCTCAAAACTTCTGCAGTTCATCCGGCCCAAGAAATGTGCTTTCAAACTAAGCCTTAATAGGCTGCACGTGGGCGCCATGTAATACTTTAGGGCGTCGGCTAAATTAAATAAAATTATGGTGTTTTAGAAGCTAAAACCACGACCTGATTGCGAAGCACGCCGTAGTGAGGGACTCCGGACTAATGTTAGCCTCCTGGGGTTCTTCAACGTGCACCTAAACCTAGGTACCACGGATGTTTTTGCATTTCGTTCCCATCGACATGCGGCCACCGCGTCCGGGATTTGATCCCGTGACCTCGTGCTTAGGAGCGCAACGCCAACGCCACTATGTAACCGTGGCGGGTAGGACGTCTGTTCTGAATGCGTGAAGGAATGACGAAACTTGCTGAAAAGCACGTGGAGCAAACGGTGCTATCGTCACCGAAAACTCTGGTGGCTGTGTGACCCGTCGTGCATAAAACCTCCCTGTTCGTATTTAAACTTCGACATCGCTTTCAGAAACATTCGAAGCATACTGCCCATACGCGACGGCATTGGCAGCTTCATTCAAGAGATTGATACCGATATTACATTTCCTACCGAGACATGGCTAATGAAGGAAGTAATTGACAGCAAAATCTTCCCTTAATCGTCCGCGTTATACTGGTGCGACCGCGTTTGTCGCAAACGGTTGATGCTCTAATTAGCTCTTAAAGACACAGTCTTGTCATCAGTAATTCATCACGACGGTAACCTTTAGCAGACTTAATTATAAACATAACGCTACAATCGCGAACATAATATTATATTCGCGAGATCACGAGGCTGCAGAATGCTGAGAGGCGCGCTAGTAATAGGTCAAGGAGAAATTAGAAGGCGAAAAGCACGACTGCGCCGACAAACTGCGTTCACAAGTGACATCTGCTACTTCTGTTATATATGGTTCAACGTTAACTCACATCATTTGCCTTTACATGCGTGCGGTATTATAACATATTTTCAGCTAGTGTCAAAAATTTTACGCGTATTTACTGGAGGTGAGCTGCTTTAGGGCATACCAATAAGAAATTAATACATAAATGGATGCAGTGCACGAAGTCCAGTAAGGCTCTGTAATGAGACCCATACTTAATACCCATGAGGAAGCCTTCATGCTGGTCACTTCGGAGAAAAGGCCGTCTTACCAAAGGACCCTAGTTACGTCGTGTACCTTAGAGTATCTACAGCAGGCGATACAAACCAACGTCTTGTGCCAAGGTTGGGGCTGGTGGCGTCGTCTTTTATGAAACATTTATACTTGCAGGTGACAGCAAGGGTGAGAGCTACGTCACCCAAAATCCTCCTCATGGAAATTTAAAGCACCCTGGCAAGGTTGAAAGGTGGGTCATTACGAAACCTATGTATCTTCTTACCGAGTAATCTAGCTGCACCGTCTTGCTATATCTGTTTATTGCCACCTGAACAACCAGCGTATATTTAATTTGAGTATTCTTTGATAATTATGAGGTTGCTACAGTATAGCGTCATGTATGGGCTGGAGTCCAAGTAGACTCGAGGCCCAAGCATCCGCCGTATATTCCTTGTTTTCTCTAAGGCGTAAAGGCGCAGGACTAACCCATGCCGCGTGTCCACCGTCGTAACAGTATCGTCAGTTTACACCAAACATTGACCCAAAGGAACACTGATGTGCAGCGGCACCTTCGGCTCAGGTTTCTTATTGCATCCGACCAATTTCTTGTGTGTCATACAAGCATACTTCAGAAAAACGAAGGAGTGGAGGCGGAACAGTTAATTGACTTGAGGTACCTAGAGTGGTGAGTTGTGACATGACCGTTAGATTTTGATCTAGCGGGTGTGGGAATAGGCGAAGGGTTCACCAACTGTAACATGTTACCTTTTTGTTCGCGTGCCCACTGACATTCGCGGTGCGAATCGCGATGTGGTGCTGAGCTGGGCGCGTTCTTGAATCATCGAAAGCGAGGTTCGGCACTGAGCAGCAGTGGTTGGCTTTATCGCATCTCGATTAATGACCTTGAGGGAGGACGGTGCATGCGGGCCGTCTACTTTTCATTGTAACCGGCGGTAATTAAAAGTGCCAACTGAACAGCAGAGCGCCATACAATCATTCACTGCCTGTAGCTTGCTTGCTCCTGACTTTTGATGCTGAGTCATTTTGAGCATTGACAAATTGACGAGCTGGACTGGCCATACAAGTGAGAAATTCACTGAGTTAAATAAACGCAAAAATAAATAGCATGAATTGAAATGAAGATATTAATTCATGGCACTTGCCCACTACGGGGGATTAGCCAAGAACTTGGTGGCTAAAGGGTAAGGTGAGAGAGGAAACTCGAAAGAGAAATTAAGACATGGAAAAGTAGAATACTTTATATAGTTAGAAAACAGGCTTACTTGAGAGAAACATATTTTAAATAACTATGATAACATATAAACAGCAAATTTGGAGGTTGTAGAATAATTTCGAATACACGATCAGCGATTAGATGAATGATTCAATTATTTAGTCAACAGAATTAACATAGTGTCCTCCTTCAGTCACAACGATATCCGAATTGCCCATGCATATGTTCCTGTGGCTAACTCCCAATAAGGAAGCCCAGAAGGAGAGAACATGTTTAGCGTTTAATAAAATACGTAATTTTCGGAATGAAAGTTTGAATCTTTTGCAGTGCATGTTTGTAGAAAATGGTCAATGTTTTACTGTTCCTTGTAGGTATTGCGCTGTCATATCCAACCCGTCAGGTAAAAATTAAAAGGTGGAATATGGTATAGTGGTTCTGTAAGGGAGATTACCAATTTACGTACGGCACACCGTTCATTATCCCATGAAAAAAAGCAACCAACTGAATTTTGGTGTTTGAATTTTGACTTTTGCAGAATCTTGAAATAGACAAAAAATTTTAAACCTAGCCACAGTGTCATAAGCCGAAGTAGTCATAAGTGACATAACTGGTCCAACAAGGCATATCCATGCCAGTGTCTCAGCCATATTGTCAAAAGATATTCACTGATGGCCTGGAACCCATAGCAATCGCATCAGTCGTGAGTTTGGTGCGAATAATGATTTAAATGCATCTACTACAGTAGTTTTCGAAGCCAAATTGAGTGATGTGCATACTGACAGGGCATTGACGACTATAACAGCTGTCTAACGTCTTTAACGGAACTTTTCGATAAGCTATACAATAAAAGCGAATAGTTCAGCCTGAAATACGGGTCTAAAATCGGGACTTTGTACATTGTAAATGACCAGGATAACGTACCCACACCCGCTTTCTACTCATTCGATGACGCATCAGTCACGATTGCATTACCTTTTCTCAAATGCGCCAAATTATCTTGTGCCATGGCATTTGCATACGGAGAGGGGTAGCCCGGAGGGTGAACTGGTGATACTGATCCTGATATAATGCGTGTGGCTGCAGTACAGATCTAGTAACACAGGCTGTCCCAGTGCGTGCTCCTCTATATATGCGGGAGGAGCACCAAGATGAAAATTAGTTGAAACAAACTTCCGACCAGATTTATTCGCCACGTAGGTAGTACACGATTTCGTAGCGGAAATTTCCGGACCAGCAACGCGGCAGTATATGTCGAGGACGTCCAAGGCTAGCTGCATTGCAATATGTTGAAGTGCATGTCTGTGGACCAGATGGTCAAGCATCCGGCTTAGACTGGAAAACTGATGTGTGAGATGTAGACTCCATGCCAAGGACTAGCTAGAAAGAAGAGGAGCAAAGAGCGACCCTAAGTTTGAGATAAATGATCCTGCTGGCGGCAACCATCCATAACAATGGAGAAAGTATGGGAATTCAGGGATGGATGTAGAGTGTGGGTTACGTGCAGAGGCTAGCCAAGAGATTTCATATTTCAAAGCATAGTTCCACGCTGTACGTTTCCGTATACTTAGGCATAATGGTTACAATCACATTACATGTGATGCTGGTGCGTGGGAGAACACGCAGAAAGGACATGGCTAGAACGGGCAGGTTGTCTTCAGTGCTCAGTTGTCTAGCAAATCCAATCTGCGCTCGACGGTACTTGTTCTCGCGTTCTAGCGACTAAAATATGCGGTTTGCGAGCACTCGCTCAAAGATCTCGTACATAGTTGGGGTCACAGAGATGGGATGCAGAGCTTGCAAGTTAATAGGCAGCTTTGCTGGCTTCGAAACAGCAACCCATGTCGAGCGATTCCACTTAATTGGAATGATATCGTGTGCCCATTTTCACTGAAGATGTCGCAAAGTGAATCGATAGAAAGAGAAAGAGAGAGAGAAAACAAATATTACATCCTTGTGAATTGTTCGAACTTTCCAATTGGTTAGAAACAAAAGTGGGTATTTTACGAAAAACAAAACGTCAACTGAATAAAATTATTTTATGAATCGCGTGGAGAACGAAAAACTAAGCTCTGTGATACTTTAATTCAGCTGTCCAAAAAAAATAATGTTCTTGCGATGGAACGGCCGGTCAGCGACGTATAAAAGAGCTGCAGCCACCGGCAACTACGCCAGTCAACAAAAACACATCAAGGTTAGCATTCATAACGTCAGGCTAGTTCAACATCTTTGTAGTGCAAGGCCTGCAGTGGCCAAAGCTTTATTGTGATGAATGTCACTGCTCTCTAGCTGATGCTCCCATTGAAAAATATTAACCTTAAGTAGAATGTAGGGACGCCGTTCGGCTTTGACTCTTAGCCTTGGCCTTCGCTGAAATGCGCTCAAGGCATGACATTCGGCAGGCTAAAAATGTGCCCACGAGAGGAGGTGAACTTTGTTGGTCGTCCGGAACCGGGGTCCTGTTTTCCTGTTTTCCTGTTTTCCTGATTCCTGTTTTCATTTAGTAGTTGCTACATCACAAGCACAATTTCTAATGTTGAACTTAATACTTGATTACAATATTTGAACTTATTACTAAACAGTTACTTATACTAGCGTATACTGCCACAATAGACAAAGTAGTTGGCGAATTCTAAATGATTTTATGCACTCTTTCAGCGCAATTCATATTCGAGAGAAAATTTATTCTGTAGCAGAAGTACGTGGAATCGGTCAGAATATTAAGCTTCAGTCACAGGCTACAACCAACAGTAGCCAATTTCGGTTATGTTTGGCTTGACATCCTTGTAGTCTGGCGATTTGAAATGTTACCACAGATTTCTGCGATCTCAAGGCCTTGGTGCCACTCCAACGGCATCTTTTACGTGGCAGCAGTGTTTTGCTGTCCATTGCGCCATCGTCATTATCGTCACGGTAGCCGCCTCCTTTTTAGCTTCACCATCACCGCATGACCAAGAAACAAAACTTAGTCTACCGTATTTGCTGGCATTCGAATTCACGCTCCTGTCAATGTGCAGTTGGGAGGCAGATACGCTCACTACTACACGCTATCGCATTACGCTATCGCATAGCTTTGCCGCTGCGAAACTTTCGCGGCGTTTTGCGTGCCACTAGGCTATTTAGGCGTTTGATTCGCACGAAATTTGGAAGCCACAGCAGGAAATTATTATAACGGGCGAATACAACGTCTACAGAAAAAATTCGGTGTCGGACGTGGCGGAAACATGGTTTGATTATGAGGCACGCCGTAGTGAGGGACTCCGAATTATGTTCTACCACAGAGGTTCTTTAACGTGCACATAAATTTAAGAAAACGAGCTTTTGTTTTTTTTCCATTTCTCAACCATCGAATAGCGACCAAGACGACATTGCCTGCGTCGTAAAGAAGCTGTTTCTGATATTAACAGGTAACATTATGCTTTCCTGCCATACTTATCCTCCCTTCACACAATGTTTCCCGAGTTTCCACTACGAAAACGTTTAACGTTACCCATCTCCGGTATCTAATCCTTAGGTGCATTCCAAGTGGGTGGCTGAAACAAGTTTATGCTATCAGTTCTCCACAAATTCACTCATGTCACGAGAAGGTTGCACTGTTAGGAGTACTTATTGTGGTACTCTCTTTTTGTGCTATAAAATCACGTTGGAGGCCCACTGTGCTTCCTGAATTTTTCTTTTTCTTTCTTTCCTTCTTCTTCTTTCCTTCTTCCTATGTCTCTTTCAATTTTTGTCCTTCAATCATAATGCATGCATGCATGAGTGCATTACCTCTTGCCGTCTTGAATATCGATGTCCTGTGTATGAGCAACGTTTGGAGGCAACTACTACTATGGTAGCCCACTGCAAGAGCCTGCTGCTGTAGCAGTGAGTGAAAGAGAGAGAGAGGTAATATGTTTACTAGATCCTGGAGAGATTTGCCTGGCGGCATGCTACTCCAGATGGATCGTTTTTTTGTCGTAGTGAGTCAGTGCTGAGCCGAAGCAACCACTCAAGTCAAGAGACCACAGCTCACCCAGCGCACCTAATTTTGATTCGCAAAGTAACTCGTTCAGTCGATTTCTTGTGAAGCTTGTGTCTCCAGTGCTCCACTGCGTTACAACCTATTTTATATTACGCGAGCCTTACAAAAGAGCAAAAGCCAATGCGGGCACGCCTTAGGGACGGGCGAAATATAGGATGCTGCTTGTACTTTCCTAAGTTCACCTGTTTTTCTGCTTACCTCAGAATTCATAATGGTGATTGTTGCATCGAGAGACACCGACATATCTTATACATACGGGCTGCTTTTAACATGTAAAATAGGCTGCTATGATTGTTCTCACACCCTCTTATGAAAACTCTCTGCAGTCACCAACCCAATGTACAGGATACACGACATTGAATCCCACTGTAATATATCTTTTTTGGGCTTGATCACTCCCGGCTTCTCTAATTTTACAGATAAATGCAGCATTGCCGTTCTACTGACACGAAATATCAAACTATGCCCCTTAGCGCGTAGAATTCTTGCTTCAAAATGTGTCATGTGTCAAATATACTGAGTTGAAAATCTCACTTATGAATTCTATCCTTACAGAATACCACTGACGAATTCATTTTGCAAAAATGCATTTTGCATTTTGCAACGCATTGCAAAACTAAAATTACAAAAAATATTACAAAGCTTTTTAGCTCTGCGGTACAAGACAAGTGGAGCTCCAGACGCTGTGCATCACGTGAATACAGCTCGGTGACATCACAGTGTAAGTTTTATAATAATCTGATGACATGCGTAGTAAACAGCGAAATGGTAATTATCACCTGATTTATAGGCGCAGAACCCCATTATGAAAACAGAAATTTGAGTTTACCTAATATTTAGTCGTGGAACTCAGATAAATACGTATAGAGCTTCCGGATTCTTTGGACGACACGAACATACAACAGCATCACGAAGCCTGCGCGTTAAGCGCAGTATTGAACCTTAAGAGCTGTCGTAATGTCGCGTTGCGCCTGAAGACAGCCTCGACAAAATCCTGTCGTGACCCGGCCACAGTTCGGGTTGCACTGCAATCAATCACGGAGTTGTTATCCAGCCTTTCATTAATTGTCAAGCCCGTGCGTGTGGTACTCTTGGTTCCCGTCGCGTAAGGCACGACGGTTCGTGTCGAAGGCCAGGGCGGAGCGCATCCATCAGCGCAAGGCCCGGACACTTTATTGCCAATCACAACAGCTTCCGGGCCAAACGACTGGGAGAAACGCATCCATCAGCGCAAGGCCCAATCGTTTTATTCCTAATCACAGACGCGTCCCATCGAAGAGGCGAGGGGATGGAAAATGTGAAACAATCACAATAACGACAAGGCGCTGTCATTTTAGAAAGCTCGTCAAGTTACTTTGCTTGTCGCTTCCTTGTGCACCAGGCTTCTCAAGTTCCCGCAAAGTCACGGCCCAGATATGCGCCTATTATGCCAAAGGGTTCCCTCGAGGCAACCTGTGGCAAGTCCTTGGTGTACTCTTACGTATTCTAATGCTCTGGCAGCCAATGGAAAGAGTTAGAACGCTAGTAAGCGCTTCGTGGGCGGTATACATACAAAGGCTTCAGTGGGAACGTGTATATGCATGTATGCTTTCTTGTCTGAGACTTCTTGCCTAAACTATAAGAACATGAAATTTGTTTTTGGTTCGAAAGCTTGTGCTGTGTCATACAACTTATAACGGGCAAGTTATAACATTAACTATTTGATTTCATCTGTACATATTATGTATGTGAGGTTACCAGGGTACCTTTTAGATCATAAAATAGAAAGAGTCGAGCTACGTTCGATAAGAGCAAGTAAATCACCTATGCTGGCGTCAGGACATTACAGAATATGCGTCCCACGTGCATGAAAGCTACGCGTCAGACGTTATTCCAGTAACATCTGGTGCGCTGTGCGATATCCTATAGACAGGCCACATTCTTCTTCTTTTTTTTTGCGCGCAATCTTCAGGCCGCCACTTCCTATGAATGTTTAGCGGCACACCTTAAACAAGTGGAATAATGCCTCACTGAGGGTAGCAGCGGGAGTATTCAATTACACATTAAATTTGTTTACAAGGGTGCAAGACGTTTTATTTACTTGGATCACCGAGGAGTGAAAAACGAGGAGGAATCACATAGGACAACGCTTTGTGCGTAGGTTACGCAGGGCGCAATTGACATCGACTATATCTGGTACTTATACTATGAAAAAAAAAAGTTCAAGGTTCCATACACTTGTTTTCATAAGGATACCCAGCAAAGTATAAGTGTGCACGCATACTAGAGACTTGTGCATTACCGTAATAGTCAATAAAACATTATTGATTTTTTTTTTTCATTGGCCGGAAAATACGTGATCACTACGGTTCTTGGAGCGATGAACACAACCACACGCACACGCATTAGTTCTTGGCGGCTTTATACTGGGTGCTACTGGAGTTCAGAAATAAATATTCACAGGGATAGTGACACGGTAAGTTTGCCACAGCTTTCAATAAACTGGAAAACACACACTCAGGAGGGTCTATAACCCATGCTGATGAAGAAAGATTGCATGAAATAACGCACGCAGTGGTAAAATTTTTGCTAAGAAATTAAATTTAATATTCGCAATTAGTTTTTTTCTGCTGGCAGTATACTATACGAAGAATAAGATTTTTCTGAAGCTCCGCTTCATAGAAGGGAACATAAATTTAGGCGCTTTAGTATTACTCTTGTTTTTCTTTAATGCGAGGGTCCATGCCTAAGGGCATACAGGGGTATGGTATGGTATGGTATGGTATGGTATGGTATGGTATGGTATGGTATGGTATGGTATGGTATGGTATGGTATTGTAAAACCTTATTCTGGGCCTTTGGAACGCGCGTCAACACGTAGCGGGCCATTCCCAGGTCGGTATAAAGAAAGGCCGAGCATCTCTGCTGCGTCGCGGGCCCGATGAACAGCTCATAGCTGTCCGTCAATATCGGGGCTGCTTGGGGCAGCCTCCCATTTCGACAAAGTGAGGCCGTCACCGTCGCGTAACGCAGGCGAATAAGGATGATTAAATGAATGGAAAAAGATTAGCGGATCTAAAGAAGTACTATCTTTTTTGGGCCCAGGCATTATAGGCTTCAGCCAAAGGGATGTGTTTAACGTTGTGCGGGATATTATACAATAAAGCAAAGCGTCTACCATGGCAATTCCTGCTTTCCTGGGGTAATTCCTGCAGTGTAAATTGTTCAATGGATCTTTTTTTTTTCTTCTTCTTTTAAGCGTTATCACTCATTAGTCTGCGCTAACTTCCCGATAGCACAGATTACTGTTTTCTTTCCAGCTTACCTTTTGGAGTTTTTCACTCGTTACTGCAGCTATCCGTCCATACAACCAACAAACTCTACACCCACTCATTAATGTGGGTACGTGCTCCTCTAACGTCTGAAGGATCGTCATCATCAACATCATCACCATTATCGTTATGCTTACCAGGAGGAGCCGTCACATAGAATTAACTTGCTATATATGGTAGAATGATCAGGAGATAGACAAATCCGTATACCTACTTGATTTAAGTATTGGACGGCATTCAGTGACGCCTCGCGGAAATATCGCATATCGAACGCGTCTCGCTATGTTCTGCCAAACCGATGCCGTTGCCAACAGCACGCGTCTGTTGCTCCGCGCAACCTCCATGCTCCTTACTGCACTGAGTCTTCTTGCAGTCGTTCAGAAGTTTTGAGGAATTCGGGTGCTGCTTGATTTCTCCCCAATCAATCTCCGAGAGCCCCCAAGGGTTCTACCATTCCATGAAATAACCTTTCGTGCATTCTCGTCACTCGAAATGCAGCAGCGTTGGCTAATCACTCTCGTCCATGCTCAATCGAAGCACGCAAGTAACGGAGTGTAATCGTTTATTGCCGCGTAGCTAACATACACTGTAGCCGCGAGAGAGCGGCTGTGCACCCCTCGGTCGTCGTGCAGCTGGCAGCGCGAACAGCACAGGCCACACATGTGCGCACGTGTGATAACGAGCGGTGGCCTCCACGTGGTCGCACACTGCCAGGTGTACCCGCATCAGTTAAGTCGGCTTCGACTGCGATTACGTGCACTAAACTGCACCATTTCCAGACGTTCGAAGTGCTCGGTAGCGGCGCAGCTCTGAGCGCCGTCACGATGTGCCTCGAATAACGCCCAGCCGTCGGAAAGTGTTTCGATGTATAGATTCATCTGCAATTGCATCGGACGATTAGTTAGGATGGGAAAGCAACAAATAAAAATCACACACTTAAACTTGCCAGTGCATGGCGCGTCGCGGCAGGCGATTTAAGAGCACCCCTTTTCTGACGGATCGGACTAAACCGATTGACTGGATATGAAAACATATTGCGTATAAAGGTATCATCCGACAGAATGCGATATCAGCGCACCCTGTATAGTATGTTTACCAATAAGGGAAAACAGGAGAATGCGTGTTGTGTGGACAGTGCCTTTTAGCAGATAAATGATTCTGTGTCTAGACGAATGAGCACGTTTAGAAATTAGGCTAGTAATCGTTGAAAAAAAAAATGCTTAGCGCCGACACGTACGCGATACCCACAGTTACAAGCGAGAGTGAGCTATGTGCAAGGAATGTACTCTCGTAGATGCACTGTTGATGACGCCGCACTGTCGTGCTTTCTAACGAAGATTTCGCATCCGCTAATGAGCACTTCATTAACAAATGGGTAATGAGAGCCGGTATGTAGGGGTAACTGCAGTGGATTGCAAATCCAGCCATGAGAAACCGAAAGCGTCTCCCACGTAAACACATTTTGATGCGTTGTGGCGAGTATATACATCAATTTAAAAAAAGCCGTTGTTTCACTGCAAAGTTTCTTCCGAGCATGCAAAGCCTAACTAAATGTTTTTAACTATGCAGCTGTGTTGGAGCGAAAAACACCAAGGTACCTTGGGCGCAAAATCTTATTTACTTGTAACCATTTTTTATTAGAGTTACTAACTCAGTGATCGATAAGCTAACGTAACTAGAGCGTAGCTAAGTGGACATACATGTGTAATCGTATATATGTTCTGGCTGCTTATGCATCGCCAGGGACTATCAGTTTATTGCTTGTTCAGAATAACCAGCGACTGTGAGAGGTAGTGAAAACGATGGAGATATGTTTTCAATGAGAGTGAAAGGCGATATTATCAACAGATTGCTCGCGCATAACCACCGGCATGGCGGATTAAACAGTAAGAGCGTTTTGCTGTCACGAGAAAAAGAAGTACGCGTAATCGGGCATCACTTTATTGGAGGACACACACGAGCCGACTTTCAGTGTTCTCTCACCTCCATCCGACTAAAATAAGGTCGCGTGTAAATCATCAGCAATAAAGTTCTATTCGCGCTTTCGATAGAAGGCGTTGCATCAATGGAGAATAATAGCTCATCCAGCAAAAGGAAACAGCGCTTTTGTGCATTTACTCAGCAAATCGTCCGCTTAGAGAAAGGTGAAGCCAGAAAGCGCGCAATGAGGGCTTGGTCACGCGTTCAAAGAGGGTAGCCCCCACGCAGCGGCATTGTGAAAGGTTTATAAAGATTGAGCAAGAAACATTTCATTAGTGTGATTATCAATGTATATCTTTGTCATTGCGCTATTATAATAATCATATCGCATCTCCTAGAATAAGAACAATAACATCGTAACATTAACTTGCGTCAGTAACTTCCATATTGCTGTCTGATATCTTTTTAACAGTCTTCCAGTCTTTTTTTCACGCGCAGATTAGGTTTGATACCGATGTTTCAGCTGTTTTCGCAATGTGTTGTTTAGGCAATAAGTATAAGTGTGGAGCGAGTCACAATGTTGATAAACGTGTACGTACCGCCCATTCACTCAAAGTTAATGTGCACCTCTGATGCGGTAAATGTTACAAAATGATCTGATAATCTTTCGAAGCTTCCATATGTCTTTCTATTTTTTTCAGCACTTTTAGATTTTAAGAAGAGGCAAGTGAATAATTTCTAAATGCGATTCCATACAAGAAAGCAACAAGACAGAGGGTCGAATGCGCGCGATCAGCATTTTATTTAGTTACGCGACATCCAATGCAATATAAAGATAATCTACGACAAGATTTGCATTCGTCGGCAGGACCACTGCGTTCTGGCCTGGGGATGTCGGGCCATATACAATAGATTATTCTCGGCGTGTGGCGTACTATACCAGAAAATTCGTATAATATCACGCCATCTCTACTTCATGTTAATTTTGTTCATTAACTGTTCACTCAAGTTAAATAAAAGATCAGCCAATGAACATGAAGCGTCAGCCGTTGTAGACACAGTTGCGAACGCACTTGCATGAATACTACAAAAAAAGTAATCATATCAAAACTGCTTTTCGTCCACTGCAAGGCACGACCAGTTAGCCACGTTAGTACCAAACCTGAACGGTATAGGGTTGCATGCGCCTTAGGTTCCTGCTCCAGCTTTCCTGCTCGGAGTAGGTAGTATAAGTTCAGCTTAAGGGAACTGACATTTGGGTGAGTAGGTGTCGATTCCTTTTAAGTAACACAGAGCAAAGAGACAGGCCGATTGGAATGAAAGAAGCAACGGGACTCCGCTGCCTTTCCCGCTGCTTTTTGTTCATCGTAGTCGGTCTCTGCATTTCCTGTGTGTTACGTAAAAGGGATAAGTCCGATACGCTTCACAAAGTATGCGTACACGTAAACGTGCTCACATCGCATCGGTGGTTCTTTGCAAGCAATTAAGGATTAGAACGCGGCGTTTGCACTCGTGTGTGTGCTCTGTTTTCTTGAAAACTGCCACTATGTACGTAATTCGCAAGAATTTCGCGCAACTGTTGTCGGGTTGGACTGTGTGAAGACACGACTGAATACTCGACCTGTTCGGGGTCTGGTTCATTTGAGCGAACGTCTAATTAACAGGGTTTCCTTTTTTTCTTTTTTCTTTTTTTGCTGACACATGCTGGAATAATTTCCATGGTAAGTGAGTGAACAAGGATTTTCGTTATTATACTTTACCATGGCCGTGCAATAAAAGAACACTGAACAGAAACATCAAATGAGTTTACACTGGTAAGGTATTGTGTATCAGAAGTCGGTTTTCGTTAGCCTTGCCATAAGAGGTTGAGTTGATTACGATAGCAGATAAATTGAATGCGAAACCTTCGTTCTCGAATTGTGCTCCGAAACTACATTGCCAGAACGTTATAGATTTCACAACGATTTATTTGGGTCGTTAACGGCCCAAATACAAGAATGCGCCACAATTGTGGCGCATTCAACGTTATACAAACTCGCTTAGTTTAGTCCTTCACTCAATTCAAATGCAGTGTAATCCACCTTTACCCACCAAAACATTAACTATGCCCGACCTGATGCCGTAAAAAGCCGTGGCGTCGCGGCTGGTTGTGTGGGAACATAAATGTGGGGTGACCACTCTCTTGTTGTTTTGCGCATTTCCAGCCTTCCCATACTTCTTCTCACGGCAAGAGTGGCTTTTTGTTTGAACATGTGTTCTAGAAAGGCAATTTACTAATATTTACGCGTCTTTGTAGCGCTCATTTCTTTTCTTCAAGTATGTTAAACCAACTCGCCCACATCAAGCTTCTTCTGCTTCGGATTACTAATATCGTATGACTCCATCTTTTTTTTTTCTCTCTGACGTCGCTTTAAGCATCCCTAATTATTCGGAACATGGAAGTATCTGATTAGTACTTCACTCTGTACTTCGGCTCGCGAGTGCTAGCCACAGTACATATTCTCCTCAGGCCAAGAGTACGGCAGGCTGTGTATAGTCACCTTTTCTAGCAAAGACCTCGTCGTCTCGTAGGTGACAAAGTGCTGGTTGGGGCCATCTCGATAGACAACGTAGGCGTACTTTTCGTCCTTGTCGTACATTTCCAAACCCAGGGGCGTGGTGCCTCCGCTACACGTGAAGTCCCTGTCGGTCATGTAGGAGCTGTCGCACCCCTCGTGAGGGCCCGCTGGCTGGTTTGCAGCTGCCTGGCCAACGTAGACCATGACGCCGAGCGTGGACGAGAATACAATACGGAACTTGTCGCCTTGTGACCGCAACTCAGATGCGGCGATTTGGGCGACCTCCTGCGATTTACAGAGATAAGTTATCTGTTCATTTGTCAAACTCGTAATGTGCTTTGGTTGACGTCCTTCACCGTTGTCATCGACCACATCACAATAGAAAACGATCGTGGTTCTGTGCACACTAGCTTCGTATTGCGATTCATAGTAGGTCTCGAACGTAGCAGAAGTCAGCCGCCCACATTCTTGGCAGCTGGTTATATCCTTTTAATTTTAGTTGATTTAATCTATTCAACCAATTTGGACTTATTCGAACGCCAAGAGTAGCCCAGTGCTTGAGTGCAATGTCATCACAATCTTCAGCCAAATAACTTACAACGCAACACTGTCGTTATTATAAGGTCATCGCCGCGTTCACTACAAAAATCATAAAAATAGATAAAGTTTGCTAAGGTCGGCAGTTTCTCCTAACCACACCACCAAATTAGAAGTTCAATTAAAAAGCAGCCGCCTGCAGTAGTGGACGGTGTGCAACAAACAGGCAGGCGAAGACAAGATGAAAGAAGCGTTCGCAGGCAACACACGCAAGAAAATGACCCTCTTGAGAGTGAAATGGATGCCGAAACACCATTTTTTTGCACCGTTACTATGTGAGAAAGTTTCCACAAAGGGTACATTCGTTAGCAAAACATTCTTAATGCACCCGTTAATTATCTCAGGGCGCTGAAAGGGTGTTTTGTGCGAGAAACACACCTTGAAGAATATAAGGGTGCTCGAGCACTTATTTCAACCAAGTAAAATGCCATAAGCGTATTCCCGGTGGATTGCACCAAGCCAGTGTTCGAGCACGTCATATGGTCGCAGTAGACTATTCACCTCAACCTGCTAATTCATCCACATGGCATCCCCGGTGGTGAAGTCGTGGCGAAGACATACCTTTTTATCATCTCCTTCCATGCCTTTCCCTTTTCAGCGTTTGCTTCATTTAAGTTGTTTAAGCTGTGTGTTGTTTTATAGATAGCGCGTCGGCCAGTCCTAGTTCTTCAAGACCATCTGCTTTATGATGCAGAATGGGGGCCGGCGCAATATTATGAGCAGCAAGTATTGCGCTGTTTCATGCAGTATAGGTGGGCATAAACATTCGCAGGTGCATGAGGAGCAATCTAATTACCGATAAAAGCGCGGCATGTATTGTGGAGGTGGTGCACCCCACTCGCAAAGCGGAAAGACAGCTTTTTCGTCTCCTCTCCTTCCTCCCTTTCTCATCTTACGGCTAGCTTCACGAAAATTGTATCACCTTGGTGGCAGCGTAAAGATAAACTGAAACACTGAAGAGCATGGCGGTCAACCTATCAGAGCCGCTAGAGGCGCTACTGCTCTCTTTAAATGTTGCATTAGCGGCTGTGGTAGTGACGGCCGACTAGTCAAGACTTCCGGCTGGCAATACGTATGTCCACAGCTCAAACCGAGGCTGCACACTGTTTCTTTTTTAAATTATTTTTTGATAAACGAATCGAACAACAGTTCAGGATTACTTCGGTGGTCGTTTAAAAGACTCGGATAGTTCTAGAATAAAATCATCGTCATCATCAGCCTGGTTACGCCCACTGCAGGGCAAAGGCCTCTCCCATAGTTGGAGAAGTATGGTCATTTGGTCAGGCTGTCGACTACAACGTCGGATTTTCCCGTAATGAGGCATATCATGATTTCGCATTAATAATAGCTGGTGTGAATTTCGGCAGCACACACTGTGGTGGATAATGGCGCCATTACGAACGACTACCCCTTCAAGCTGGTGTACCAGTCACCTAAACACAGTTTTCATGGGTCTTATGGGGCGAGTTGTATACACGAGAAGATACCCCTAAGACTGGAGTTTTTCTTTTCTGTGGACCCCGTTCGGGAGCATGTCCAACCGATTTGTTTTTTCAGGAGCCAGCTATTCTTAATAAACGCTGCCATTACCTTTAAATATACGTCACAATATTATACAATGCCTTCTTAGCTGCTGTACTTAATCAAATGGCACGATCAATAAGATTCCCGGAGTAACCAATGGAAGCACTCACAAAGCTGGGAACTACGCCGCTCTCAGCAATCTTGCATATAGGCCGAGATATACACAACGTGTGCCCCGCGCGGGACCGCGGGGATAGATGGGTCTGAAGGATGATCGTGTGGATCTGCCTGCACAATGAAAATAGGAAAGTGAGATCGTGCTATAAACAGGCTTCTCTACGGCCGCTTTGTAGCAGAACAAATATTCCAATCAATTATTTGAATACTATGACGAACCCATTCATACCCGCAGGATTCTACGTACGACTGAAGACACCAATCAAATGCCTGTGGAGAAGTAATTAGGCTGTTTGTGCCCCCTGATTTCTATTTGTGATCGAAAGCGCAGACATTTCGCCGACAGGTTCGACCCTGGTGAAAGTGAAAAATACCGCAGAGTAGTGCGTGAGCGCATTTGCATACCTGTGAACACACACAGAGCTGGCAGGAATTCGGCCATGACTTGAGCGTCAGTTATTTATTATTCCATAATATTATGCAGTACGATTCAATACAAGGCAAATGACGTGTTAGTCGTGTAATAACTTATTCTCTCGTATTTCCTGTAACATGTCTTCTATGTGTGCCACTTACACCTCAGATTCAAAACATCGTGTCTCAAAATGTCCATTTTTAAATTTTATTTCAAATAGTCAACATACTGACTCTACGGGCGAGGCATACTGTGATGCTCATCTTCGATTTGACTGAGGCTTGGCCAAGTGACATTTAGTACTCGTATACCGCACCACTGAAGAGTCGCGCACTGGTATAGCGTAGGGGTTATTGATGCAGCCAGCAAGCCATGCCACGGTATTGAACCGGAGCTCCAGTGTTGAAGCGGCCGCTCGAATCTGATGCCCAAGAGTGTTCTAGCACAAGCGGTCGTAACGGCATAACGATCTTCGTTTTTGGCCGCTGCTGTGACCGGGTGATAAGCCACCGTCAACTCTGGCGCCCGGAGATAGAGCTCGCTGCGCCGGCACTACAACCCTGTCCAACGCCATCGCATGTTCGCCAAGGCAGGCGATAAACGCGTTAGAGAGAAGTTACAAAACGAACTGACCATGACATATGGGAGGTTTCAAGTGCTCATTAAAAAACAAATGCGCAAAATGCATGAATAAGTGCAATAATTGAATTGCTTATTTAGCTGATTCGTAATTTTGATTTGCCAAGCCAAATATGGTTCGATGTCTCTTTAACAATACTGGAAATAAGAATAGAAAGAAGAGAATATGATTTCAAACTAAATGTTCGCATTAAAGGAAAAGAAGTAGACCCAGCAGTACCGTATTGCAGACTCGACAAACCGGTACAGTAAGCGATCATTGTTTGCTTCCTAAGGCAGAGTGCAAGTTCCCGATGATCGCACCATTCGTCTCAAAACTTTATCGTGCAGCGCGCCCGACTGAAGTCATGTTTCATCAGTTTCTTTATTGCCGGAGTGAATATTTCACAGATATATGATCCCTAACGGCAGGAATAGTGAGATCTAGCACTATTTGCACCTCTGTTTTTGTGTAAGTGCCCTTATAGTGGCTTAGGACGTAATTAAACGCCAGAAGAATGACCGTTTAAATAATGCTCAAACTAAGACCTGCACATAGTCTTCAACAAATGTGTCACAAATTGCAGTTACATTCCACCTAACCTTTGCTTCGCATTACACGAAGGACGCAAAGCTTTGTTGACTATAGTTCTAAACAAGGGGTTTAAGCATTTTGTGCAATTCTAAACAATGCTGACATAATGCAATTGAATATCAGGTGGAATTGGCATAAAATCACAGGGAGGCATATATCCAGATATTGACGCCAGTCTCAACACCGTCCGTAAAGCGCGGCCAAAAATCCTGCATTGTCTCCACTGCGATATGTCTGTACAATGCACACTGTCTAAAATGCTTCGCTCTTTCCATTTAGAGCAATCAATGAAAGCATGACCATTTTCACAGGGGGTCGAGCAGGCAGCCAGTTCACATCGTGCGGATGCTGCAGTTTCTGGGTTCTTGCGAGAGTGCTGTGCGAATAGACGCGAATAGATAAGTAAGAAGAGGAGCCAGCACCATAATTTGCATGTCAGCTGTCGGTCACAGAGAATCAAATTTTCAGACTTGCCGCAGCTTTGTTCAGCTCAACCTGTTGTGTGTTTCCGTTTAAAGCAACGCTTTCTTCGCCAACCCTTCCGGGCTTTCCTAACCGTGGCTGCTGAGATCTGCTGCTCTCTTGTCGAACAGCTCATACTTAAAAATACAATTGAATTACGCAACCGACGGGGAGATCTAGCCTCAGTCATCCAGCACAGCAGCCCGACGCTCTAACCATTTAGCCACCATAGACACGTGCACTTTCATCAAGCCAACGACGACTAGCTCGCTGGAATGATCGCCGCAGGTGTCACATTGAGCTGCACGGCTGCGCTATAGAACGCGAGCGATCGCAAGTTTCCTTTACGCTAGAAACGAAAGAATGAAATGATCAAGTGTATAGCACTTAATTAAGCACTTCTCCAAAGCTTTGCTTCACATAAGATCCAAAAATGTGCGTTGGCTCTGCATATTTTTTTTTAACGATGGACATAACCGCACATCTCTCTGCACAAGCGCGACATAGCTCTGGCCAAAGGTTACGTCGCGACGGCTTACAACGAGCGTATTAGTGCGAGATTGCACTTCGGATGGTTGCTACATTGTTTACTGACGTATCACCGTCACATTTGTTTCCCACTTGGAAATTGGCTCCACCAAGTTTTTCGTTTGATTAGTAAAGATTTAAGAAAAACGTGAGTGGCGCTTTCGTTTTTGTATCTGCCAATCTAGATAAGCAATGACTAGATGAAGTCTTGCTCACGGCAGGGCGGTCACTTCAGCCGCAAACGTCCGAGCCGTCTCTGCCGTGTACAGCCATACGCCCAAGAACGTCATGCGCTCCTTGTAATGCTGTCGTGCCAGAGCCTTGGTAAAAGCCTGCAATGAAATAACAAAAAAAAACAATCGCGCACTTCATCACGCAGTCATCATAGCGCCTCGCTACCTTATACGCGCACATTTTCACTGCACATAGACTGACTATACAGGTGGAGCCTATCTTATTTTGAGGTTAGATTTTTGTCTTTCTCAGTGGCCTTGACCATTCAGACAACATGCATGAAGCAAAGCTCATTAAGCGTGTAGTTCATTGGTTCTTATTTTTGTCTATAAAGAGCATATAAAATTAATATTAGGAGAGGACGAGTATTAGCAGTTTCGAATATCAGTCGAATACTACACATTAACTAAACTATACGAAATTGAACGATTCCTTATCTTCGAATATCTAATCTCACCATGTATTTGGCTACAACCCTCGGTTAAAGTTGTTCCTGCTCTCCGTCTGCTAAAGAAATTATCGCAATTTACCGAAAATGATTCAACAACAGAAGCCTTCGTACATTGCAGAAACAAAATAGCTAATGCAAGCTTTGTTCTCGGTTTCGTAGTGCAAGCTTACACGACAACCTGTGAATGTTGCTTGTAGCATATCATTTATTGTTTGTTGCAGCCTATTCATGTAGTAGTTTTATCTTTTGGGTTATGGTTTTCCTTGCAGTGAGCCGTTTAACATGTGTGTACGATACACAAGTCCTTCAGCTTTTTCTTTCCTTTTTCCACAAATTCTGATCTTGATACAAAAACAATTTACTTAGCGTTTTTGAAATGTAGCCATACGTGAACTCTTACAATGCTTGTTTACAACAAGGCTCGAAAGATCTTGAGATACTATTCGAGCTGATCTTTTAATGACAATTACCGATCTTGTGTTTAAACTCATGATAGTTGTCCGTGATAGTTTTTTTTTTTTCACTAGTCAGTACAAGCGTGGTATATTCTTGCCCTAAATATATGCGTCTACGTTTACCTATTCGATATTTGATTCGGTGCTCGATACTTACTATTTCCATTCGATTCGTATTAGATCTCTATTCGAAAACATTGACAATTGCCCACCTTTACAAATATTAACCATATACGAATTGCTTATTCAATACCTGCCTAAATCCTGCAAATGAAGTTTAGTAAGTGTGGAGCGACATAATTGTGTGTATTTCTTTTCCTAATCATTTGCTTGTCTTTGAACATCTGAGGAAGGATGTGCAAGATGGTGTAATGCATTAGGCAACTCCTTAAGCAACCGCAAATGGGACCCTTTCTTTAGACCTTGTCGGTACTCTGTTGAAGAGCGTTCATCTCTTTTAGGGCTCTGTTAACAAATCTTTCCCGCAAATTTCAAAAGCTGGGGGTGTTTATGTAACACTAAAATTAGATGCTTGACGTTGAAACAGAAAATTGCAATATGGCACGCGTGTATCGGCAATCCACGTGCATGTGCAGCGAGCCACCACCATAGCGACCCACATCCGCTCCGAGATGGAGCCTGCTAAGCCTGGTACGGTACTTGGACAAGTTTTTTTCAATTCCTAAACACGTTCCATGTCGTCAGATGCCGCCTGTCGCATTGACTGCGTTGCTCGAACAGACTTGAAGTGTCTTACGATCGACCACGCGGCTTAGCCATGAGAAGTGCATGAGTACGAAGTGCGCTGCGTCACAGCAGTTTGCAATGAAAGTAGCAAACGATTTCTTTGTACCTGATGCCCCCAGAAGTGTAAGAATCCTGGACCAATTATTTTATATAGATACTAAAGAAGAAAC
This sequence comes from Dermacentor albipictus, assembly GCF_038994185.2. Classification (NCBI taxonomy): domain Eukaryota; kingdom Metazoa; phylum Arthropoda; class Arachnida; order Ixodida; family Ixodidae; genus Dermacentor; species Dermacentor albipictus. The sequence goes on from NC_091824.1 coordinate 133,313,011, forward strand.
TCTATATTGTAGAACTCTTCAATGAAGCCCACTAAACAAACTGGTTTATTGTGGATGAACTTGTGCCCGGAAACTCAATATTAAGCATTCACACAATTTAAAAGAAGAGTTAACAGGAGCCTATTCCACAGTCAACCGCGTCTCCACGCCGAACGCACTTTTCACGTGGCCCGAAGGCCAGCAGCTACGCCATGGCTTCTCACTGGACGGGAGACTCGGGCGCTGCCGTGTGCGCGTGCACGGGAGACACGCGCTGTATCGCCATGCGCGAAGCGTTTCTGGCGCTCTTCTAATGGCGATGCGATGAGTAATGCCTAGGGGCTTTAGCGATGACGCGCTTGGAAGGGTACCTCACGAGAGTGCTCGTAACTGGCATGTGGAGAGCTCTCTGCGGCATTACAACTTTAGGTTGACAAAGTATTCTGCGAAAACTCCGCTTTTGTTGGTTTCCCCCTGGTAGATGTTGATTATTCGAAGAGTAAAATGAAGGTCAAAATTTAACTTATTGAATTTCACTCCGGAACCCCATCATCGGTACGACACTGTGACGTCACGAATTTCAAAGTGTGAGGTATATATATATATTCCCATTTTTGTAGTTGTAGCTCACCAAACGCTTTTTGCAAACTTGCCAAAGTTAGTCCTTGGTTCTTCTAGAATATACTGCAGTCGGTCTTCAAAGACTGAAAGCCGAATATTCTCGAGGAGACGCAGCCAAAATCCATTACGTCACACCGAGCTTGCGCGGAAAGTTCTAAGTGGCGTCACCACCAATCTTTGGTTACAACGACTTTCTTGGCTTATCCAGCCTCTTCTTGTAGTAATTATTTAAGTTAGATTCTTGGGTCCCAGGTTCCAAAACCACGGTATAATCATGAGGCAAGCAGCGTTGGGTGAGCTCCCGGTTAATTTTGACAGCCTGGGGTTCTTTAACGTGCAAAGAGTGCACGGAATACGGCCCATATTGCATTTTGTTCCCATCGAAATGAGGCTGCCACGGCCGGGATTCGATCCCCCGACCTCGTGCTTAACAGCGCAATGCCAAAGCCACTGAGCAACCGCCGCGGGTTCCTCATGGTAAGTGGGGCTTTGTGCTACAGTAGACGGCTTTTTTTTGTGTTATACAGCGCAAAATATGTTTCTGCTTAATGCCCCTTTAAAAAGTAGTGCAAGAGGCAGGAAAACAGCGAGAAGCCGCAATGAAGAGCATGGCTCTGTTTTTAATTGGCGATAGTAAACTAAGCTGCTTTTAATCCTTTAATTGCGGCACATATGAATGCCCCAAGAACATTTATTTTCTACCTCAAGGGGCAAACTGCACCGAGAATAAACATAATTATTGCAAATTTAAAAAATATATTTTTCGGCAACTTCATCAGCAGTAGGCGGAAACCCCAGGCACGAAACCGGAGGTGGTCTTCAACACAAGCCACCTATGGTTATTTTATTTTTTGGAGGGAGAGGGGATTTGTACAGACAGCTTTCATTGTATGTGAACCATAGCTGTATATTTCATTTGCTCTGTGACACCACTGCCGTATCTTGCATCGGTCTTGCATCGGTCTGTCTCTTATAGCCACAAACTTCGTATTCAATACGGAAACTTAGTGCGAAGTGCAGTTTTCTGGTACATTGCTTGTAGGTAACACTGGCCAATAAAGAGGTAAAGCAGAAGCTATGCGATATATGTCTAAATAAAAAAGGCGAGCTGATTCCGCCGTTGTGCAAGGTATAGGTACGATCAGTTTTCATCCAGCAAGACCACCCATACCACCACTGTGAATGGTATTATAAAGAAAACCAAATACTAAGTAGAATGTAGCAGTGCTCAAATTCGACATCTGTCAGCGTTTAACTAAGTGGTTCTCACATAAATGAAATAGCTATGATGCTTCAGTGGCTGAGATATCATGTGGTTATGCACAAGTTCCGATGTTCAATAGATTCTCACAGTAGCAGGTGCTCGGGGTTTTGGTTTAGTCGTCTCAGTTCGCAGATGTCTATAGGAGTTTAGTGCGCGTAAAACAACGGGCCTGTATGGTCGCCGCTGAAAACGTAGCTCTCAATGATGGTGTAGATGACAAGGACAATAATATTACATCATTATGGTTAGAATATTCAGGTGCGGTAAACGTCAGATTGATGTATGCGCGAGTGTTCGCGAACGCTTGCAACGTTTTTAGTTAGCAGAGCTCGTTAACGTTGCTTCTAAATTGCCCAAATTCACTTTATCTTTAATAACTGTGTTCATAGCGTGATTAATTATCGACTTATGGATCAGTCTCTGTGTATGCGTTATGACTTAGGTTTATTGGTAATATATTACACTGCAGCTGCGAACAGTGCAATTAAGTACGGACCAAGGCAGACAAAATACACGCAATGAAGTTCGGCAATTCGATAACGTTCGAGTGTCTGTGTTGCTTCATGTAGGCGTTCCCTGATGCTACTCAATCACTTCATTCCACAACCACATTTGTCAATGGGGAATATATTATCAAGTTCGGTAAACGATCAATCGTGCTTGTCATTACGTGTGTGTGTGTGTGAGTGTGAGAGTGTGTGTGTGTGTGTGTGTGTGTGTGTGTGTGTGTGTGTGTGTGTGTGTGTGTGTGTGTGTGTGTGTGTGTGTGTGTGTGTGTGTGTGCTTGTTTGTGTGCGTGTGTGCTTGTGTGTGTGCGTGTGTGCGGGCGTGCGTGCGTGCGTGCGTGCGTCCGTGTGTCTTTAGTACAGTTTTTTGTTGTTCACGAAAGCGTTGTATTGCTATCTTTTTGTTTATCTAGAATGTGTGTAAAGATTTTCCTAACGTACCGTCATTTGCACAGAACTTAGTTGGCCCTACGATGTCTAGAATACGTTATACCAAGAGCATTTCTATTCACGCACATATGCTTACTTAACTGGGCTTTAATGTTTCGATTTCGTCACACTTTCTTCCATAGTTTTTTTTAATAGTCTTTCGCATCATTAAATTTTTCATAATTTTTTTACCGCTACGCAGTCACAGTATAGGGGTATAGACGGCCGCAGACACACATAGCAATGAGAAATACAAAACAATAAATGCCTGGAACACCGGCCCGAGGTTGCTGGTAGTTATGCCAACGTGGCGCGGGAAGTTCAGGAAGCCCATGGCTGACACGTTCATCGTGTGCACGAAGCTCGCAAGCTGGGGGGCCATGTCGATGAGGGAATACAGCGTGTTGACACTTTCCCTGAGTCCCATGGTTGTGAAGCTCAGACCGAGCCCCACGTCCCTGTTAGCCTTGGCGCCCTGTACATGTAAGGCGAAATTTTCTCCACTATAAGCATCCCGAATCCCAGTGTACGTTATGGCGCACAGGTTTTCCAACCCTTTTGAAAGTTAATACAGAAGCGATTACGAACAATAATGACCTCGGACAGAACGCCAGATGCCCGTGCAGCTGTGTAGAAATTATTTGAACATGTTCTTGCCATCATCTTTAGAGAAAATTGATGCTATTTCGATCAAGACCATTGTGTCGTCACAGATTACGAAAAGTGACTGCGAGGTGCATTTCAGATACAGCGAGATGACATAACAATCCTAGATCCTGCAAAAATACACCTGTATGCCATTTCACAGCGCGATAACACATCTCTTTTTAGGCAAGAAAATTAATATTAAGAAGAGCCGATTGTTGGGCTAGTTGGTTTTCCATAACTGAAGTAGTAGCTTAGCGCGATAAAAACACGGAAACAAGAAAGGTGGACAAAGACAAGCGCTTCTCTTTGTTCACCTTCCTTGTTTCCTTGTTTTTATCGCGCTAAGTTACTACTTCAAATTAATGCTAACCATAACAATCTTGATGAGACCATTACTTCGCGCGCGGTAAGGCAAGTATGAGAAGCGGAGACACGACGACAAAAACAGATGTTTATACACACTGGACTAACCGCTCGGAAAACGTCCCAGGAGGTCTTCCCGAAAAGGGGGAAGAATTTTTTTTTTTTGGCCACGAGGTCGGGATAGACAATGTAGTCGCAAAATTTCTTCTTGAAGAGCTCTATGGACATGAAGCCATCGCCCACGACGCAGAACATCATGCCACTCCGACGCGTAGCCATGGTTGGTGCTGCAAAGAAAGCGTTACTTGGCGATAGTTTGGCCACACTAGCAGTGTTACGCACTGTGATTAACGATACGCGTTCCCGCCGCGTCAAATATTATAGCGAGTTGGCTTTACTTGTTTTAAAACGTAGTCGCCAGAGAGCAATTATGTATTCGTGACAGAGGAGAGCCCGCTTAACAAGGGTCTGCTGCAATGTATTTCCATCTCGTTTAGCGTTTATTTTATGCGCTGAATGTCTTGTGCTATCGAATGGGAGCAAGAAGGGCGCAGACTCCTTGTCAGGCATCCACTTGCCTTTTGGTCTGCGCCCTAGGCAACTGTATCATACGTTGTCTGAATAAACTCTTTGACTTTGACTTATGTTAAGGGCATGGAAGATGGCACTGAACGGAGTGTTCAAATTTTATGAAAACTCACTGCGTCATGTGCGCAGCCTCATCGATGTAATCCCGACCGAAAAAGGAAAGAAGTGTATAACGCCAATGCGCATCTGGTGCTTATCGCAGGACTCCTACTGAAAGGACGTGCTTCGAGAACTGAACCATTTTATTCCCGCAGTTGCGACCTATGTCAGAACATATGTAGTTAATTACACATTGCAATTCGTCGCACAGGGTACACGAGCGCCTTCAGGTAATCAACTAGCTGGAGTGGCGAAATTTTCCAACGCGTCTTCTTCACAAGCTTTTTCGTATTGTTGCAGACGCTTTATGCCATAACACAGCGACACCCCGTAACATTTTTTGGCTGCTTCCAAGGCACCAAATTCCCAATGGTTCTACTTTTTATGTGTTTGGGGAGGTGTGAATGAATTCAAGCTCAGTAACCCCAGCAGCTAAAACCTTAAGATTGGCAACGGCAAGCCACATCGCGATCTCTACGTTGCGAGAAACGGGGTTGGTTGGCGAAACTAATCGGCTGTAATTAGAATATAATTTAGCATCATGGGGACCAAATAAACTTATGCTGACAATGAACGCGCTCTTAAGAAACTTTCAACTGGGTCACTAAGCTTCCCCCATTCCTTCGCAAACTTCTTCGACATTGGGTAGAGAACACAAATATTTAGACCACAGACACGTTTCAGCGCCGTGAGGCGAGGGGCGGGGAGAGGGAAACTGCATCACACCATCGACAAGCCGAACGCGCAGATTGTGTGACCAACAGAATATTGAGACAGCAAGCAAATCAAATCCACCACAAGTTACAGGGCTCGCAACGATTTGATTCGATTGGTAAAGTCTTCACTTTAAAAAAATGTTTATTATACTTCCCTTTCCTTGCGTAGAAAGAACCTTCCTTATCCATCCAATTTCATAATCTGGTCACACCGTTTAATCCGCTAACGCCCTACAGAGAACTCAACAGGCACATTTGGGGTGGGTGATGGAGCAGTGCTTGAATATACGGATCGCATTACGCCGGCGGAGGTTCTTTAACGTGCACATACATGTAACTGCGCGAGCCTTGCTGCCATTTCGCCCGCACCTAATTGCTGGCGCGGCCACTAGTCATCGATTTCGTGACATCGTGCTCACCACCAATGAGCCACAACCATTATGCAACTCTGGCGGCATCCTAATTATAATAATGGTTCGTTTGCACGCAACTCTTATCTAGGAATTCATTCGCCTGTGAACTCCGATATTATTCTCGACTACCGAATATCGTCTACATATTACGTACGCGGTGCAAACCACCAACTCTGAGAATTATGAGAAGTATATAGATGTAGTGAACTCACGTGAGACGGGGGGCTCCGTCGTGACCTGCGAATCTTGTGCGGGTACTCGTATGATGACTTCTGGCGCCACTGGTTCTATGTGAGGTTCCGTGGTAGTTCCTCTGTGGCTGGTCTCGCGAGCTACGTTTCCCGCCGGCAGACCAGTGCCGGGGTGTCCGGAGGGCCCGGAGCGTCCGGAGGGCCCGGAGTGTCCGGAGGACACGGAGGGCCCGGAGGACCCGGAGGACCCGGAGGACCCGGAGTGCCCTTCAGCTTCTCCTAGAACCACATTGCAGAAAGGTTAAAAAAATGAAAGCGTTAATCCTATACGGCAAGTAATATGTGTTATAAAAGCGCTATTAGGAAGGAATCAATAATTTTCACACATGTTCTCTTAACACTTTTGATTTAGGCCTAAACAGACAGACCTAATCTTACGTACCGATGGGAGGCCCTTCAGATGTGTCTCATCAACTTGCATAGTATATAGATTTAAAGTAAAGCCTTGTTTGTCCTTTGCCCCCACTTCGTGAATGCTGGGGTGCGATCTTGTACGCGTTCCAAAATAGAACGGAGGCGGTTCGTTCCACCGAGCCAAGTACGATTCGTCAATTTGAACCGTGCCGAACGCCATGACGTCACTTGTGCCGTGATATCTGCTGTCAATCATTCCGTGTCGTCTGCTATCGGACGAACGGAACGGAACATACCGCCTATTTCGTGACGAAAAGAACGAACCGCCTCCGTTCTATTTTGGAACGCGTACAAGATCGCACCCCTGATGTCTTGTTCATTAAGCACGACCCCTTTACTCAGTACAGCCTACCAGAGACAAGCACTAAAAAGTCGGCAGCATACGTGTGAAAAAGTGGTCGGCACCAGGAGCACTTGAGAATGAGATCAAAGCGTGCATTGACTGTGAAGTGTAGATGGAAGCCCGAAAGAAGCGCACTGGCTTGCACGACCGAGAAGTTGACCATCTCGTGCGTCATGTCTGGTTTGCAGAGCAGGAGGGTAACATTTTGCTTTGTTAATAAGAAAGACATCCTAAAACAATTTATTATGACCAGGAGATATACATGCGCCTAGCGCCACCAGCTAATGTTACAAAAAGTTTCGTGTGTGACTGAAAGCAGTAGGTGACGGCGCCGTCATATAAGTAAATACCAAATATCGCACCTCCTTATCCCCATCATACAATATATCTGCCGCTACAGTTCAGCCTCAGCAAATCGCGCATTCAAAACAATTTCAGGCTGTATTTTGTAACCATTCTTCTCCTTTTTCTTCATTTTTTGTTCTCTGTCGTCACTGGTTCTCCCGAAAGCGTTGTCCCGCTATAGCGGGAAGGATCAATCGGCAGCACGGATTATGAAAAACTAATAGAATCGATGGAAAATAAATTCTTAGAACATACTGTTCCAGGTGTTGTCGCTTGTCACCTCCCGACTTTTCCGCATGGTAATTTTGACGCGAAAGGACATGACCAGCCACCGGCCCCTGCTCAAAAAGCAGTTACTCTTACAAAACTTTTTTTCTTAAGGGAAACTTTCTATGCCTCACTGATTTGTCTGTGAAGCCGAAAACGCACTGCAGGAAAGCCAACTTACACACCTGCGTAGTGCTAACCCTATAGTTTACATTCGCTGTGCCGCGCCAGCTTTTACCTGCGTTTGCTCTTGTAATAATGAACTTCAAACTACAAGATAAACAAAACCTGCATTCCGAAATAATACTTTACAACGCTAACCATATTTACTGTTTCTCTTTAGTGGCTCTAAACAGGAGAGAGAGAGAGAGAAACAACTTTACTGGCCCAGTGTGAACTGAAACGCGTTAAGCATCTGATGGGGTGGCTCCCTCTTCGCGGGCTCCATATGCTTCCAGGGCCGCCTGGCCCCTGTGGATCAGTCGGAGCTGGTCTTCCAGGGCGGGGCTGGACAGCATGATCTCCCATCGCTCGGAAAGGGTGGGGATAGCAGGGGGGTTAGTTATGGGTATAGGTGGGGGGTGGTCAATGGAAAAATTGCACTCTCCTATGACGTGCCGAAGGGTGCCTAATGCATTGCAGTGAGGACATGTGTTCTTGTATCTCTCTGGGTACATTTTGTTCTGGAGGCAGGGGTGGGGAAAGGATCCTGCCTGGATTTGCCTGTATATTGTTTGTTCGGCTCTGGTCAAGGAGTGGTGGGGGTGCGGGAATGTCTTCCTGCCGTCCCTGTAATATCTGACTATATCTCTGTAATTTGTGATGGGTTGCCATCCCCTTGCCTCCTCCTCGTTGGCCCGGGAGTTTAGCGCTCGGGCCTGTTGATGAGCATATTCATTGCCCTCAACTAAGGAGTGAGCCGGGACCCAAACTAATTCGATTGCTTGTTTAGGAGGCGTAGCTTTACCAAGAATTTTTAGTGCCCCAAGGGACACCCAGCCAGATCTGTAGTTCTTGTATGCAGCTTGTGAGTCCGTGACGATCTTCGTGACGTTTGGTTGCAGGAGTGCGAGAGCTATCGCTGCTTCTTCTGCTTCCTCCGAAGACGGAGTGTAGATTGATGCGCAGGTGACCAGCTTTTCTAGCCCGGTGACCACGACTGTTGCCCTCGTGGAGCGTTTCGATAAAGAGGCGTCTGTATATAAAACAGTGTCGTCTTCCTCCAGGGTCCTGGAGATGGCTCTTGCGCGGGCGTCGCGTCGTCCGGCATGCCTTGTGGGGTTCATGTTGCGTGGTAGTGGTTTGCATTCCAACTTCTCCCTCAGCTTTTCGGGTAATTGGTCGCGGCGGGTGTAGTTCGATTCTTGCCATCCTAGCTTGCGGAGGACGCTTCTGCCCGCCTTGGTCTGGCTAAGGCGTACCCTTTGATTGGATAGGTGGGCTTCTATGAGCTCGGCTACTGTGTTGTGGACTCCCATTTGAAGTAATTTTGTCGTGGATGAATTTATGGGAATACCCAGGGCCTGCTTCGTGGCTTTCCTGATTATTGCGTCAAGTAGTAAGACGTCCTTCTTGAGGAGCTGCAGGTATGGCGCCGCGTAGACGATTCGTGATATAACAAAGGCCTCAACGAGGCGCAAGGTGTCCGATTCCTTCAGACCCCTCCGTCTGTTGGCCACTCGTCTGATCATGTTCAAGATTTGGTCTGACGTGAGCTTCATTTTTCTAATCATGGCTGTTGCCTTGCCGTCTGCCTGGATCAGGAGGCCCAGGATCCTGAGTTGTGGTACCGGGAGGATCCGGTTCCCTTCCAAAGTGATTTCTATATTTTCTGCTTGGGTACTTGATGCACGTGGTCTGACAACGGTCAGCTCCGATTTTTGAGGCGAACCGCAAAGGCCACATGTCTTCACATAGCTGTTGATCGTGTCAGCCGCTTTTTGGAGCGTGTTTTCTATCCAGCCATCCGACCCTGCCCTCGCAGTCCAGAGGGTGATGTCGTCGGCATATAATGCGTGGCCCAGACCATCTATTGATTCGAGAAGCTTGGGCAACGGCAAGAGAGCCATGTTAAATAACAGGGGGGAAAGGACCGAACCTTGCGGCGTTCCTCGATCCCCCAGGTAGATCGGTTGGGATGTCTCCTCTCCTATTCTGATCCTTGCCGTTCGGTTACGAAGAAAGTCTCGGATGTAGTTGTAAGTTTTCACTCCACAACCTGTGTTGCGCAGGTTGCGGAGGACACTTTCATGTGTGACGTTATCAAATGCCCCTGTGAGGTCTAGCGCTAGTATCGCTCGCGGCGCCTGCTTCGTTGCTCGCTTAATTACCAGTTCGTTGAGTTGTACGAGAACATCCTGGGTGCCCAGGTGTTGCCTAAAGCCATACATTGTCTCTGGCATCTGATCAGTGGCATCAAGATGTCGCTGCAACCTCTTAAGTACCATACGTTCCATGACCTTCCCCACGCAGGACGTGAGGGATATCGGTCGCATGTTGTCGATGTGAGGTGTCTTCCCAGTCTTGGGTATGAAGCGGACTTCTGCCTCTTTCCATTCGTGTGGAAGATTGCCAGACTCCCAGACCCGGTTCATATACTCGAGCAGCTGTCTGCGGGCCTTGTGCTCGAGGTTGTTAAGTAACTTGTAGGTAATGGAATCGGGTCCCGGCGCGCTGCCCCTGTTGCTCTCGGAGATTGCTGAGATCAACTCGGTGTCAGTGAATGGCTTATCTAACGCTTCATTGGTTAGAAACAGGAAGTGCGCACAAAAATTTAATTACAGGGATGTTCAGGAACAAAAGTTCACAAAGAAGCACTCACTCACGCTGCTCTTGCTTTTTAGTCTCAATGTCCCAAAAGGTTGCGCCTGACTCCAAGTGCCTTTGATTTAGAAATAATTAACGGTATTCGAACAACAGTAGTTTCAAGGAAGTGCCTTGTCTACGTCAAGGAAGACTAGCTTGCTCGTCAAAACGATGGTACCATTGTTGATGCCTTCAAGTCTCCATGTGCCATTTGTCTTATTTGAAGGAAGCCCCGAAAGTACTATTTGCGTTCAAAAAGCCAAGCGAAGTAGATGAAAACCTGCAATTGAATTTAAACTCGTTCAAAGTGGGTTAGGGAGCAATTTTGCCTCTAACTTTGAAGCATGCCACGAGAAGGCACCAACAAATTACGCATTCGAACGATATCATAAATTGTTAAAAAATCCAAATTTCAGAAACTGACCTGTTTGGCCTTCGATCTTTATGCTCAATGGTGTAAAAAGCTCTTTTGTCGTTTCCTTTTTTTTCACTTGATAAATAAATTTACGGTGTCGGTGGTACGCGTAGACGTTTTTACGAAATTTCTAATCTTGCTTACTGTCAGGTGGTAGCTTTCGCATTTATTATGACAAACAATTCATAATAAGTGACAGTTCTTTGAGATTCGCATTCCTTGATGCGAAATTTTTTTTATTATTTCTATCATCGGTTATTTTTCAGTGCTCTGTATGTTCAGACGCCTTTTTCGAAAACCCCTTTAATTAAGAATCTCTCGGAAGGTGTGGACGTATAGTTAAGCGTGGAAATAACTAAGCACCATAGCTTGTACAGTTCCCACCGAAAAAGAGCAGTGGCGCCTCACCAAGTCTCATTGGTCGCTAAATGCTCCCTACTATAATTCATAATGTTAACTATTTCAATCACGTTGAAAGAAATTTAGACTAGAGAGCGTGGGCACAATACGCCCAATTTCCTTCTCGCACCTGCGTTTGTTGTAACAAGAACTAATAATTTCAGACTCACCTTGCGTAGTACTAGAGCTCTCACCTGAAAAGAGATTTTAAATAAGCGCACGTGGCAGAGACATGGTTTCATTTAATTGTTCTTGGTTATAGTAACGGTATTTTATAGTAACGTAACGGTTATAGTAACGGTAGTAACGGTAACGTAACGATAACGTAACGTAGTTATAGTAACGTAACGGTTATAGTAACGGTAGTAACGGTAACGTAACGATAACGTAACGGATAGTAACGTAACGGTAGTAGTAACGTTTATAGTAACGGTATTTTATAGTAACGTAATTGTTGCCACAATGCAACAATTACGAGTGTTAGTATACCTCGAACGATAAGAAAGGCCATGCGTGCGACATAGCATAAAACACGTGAGCGAGGACTGAAAAGACCTTTCTTTTAAATTTTAACAGTACTACATGACTAAGGAAGCCAAACGCAAAAACGGAAATTTCAGGTCGACCGTGAATAATTTTCTAAATTTACGCACCGAGGGTGAAGGCCAACACAACTCCGAGAAAAATGACCAGCAAGAGGACCAAGAACGTAACCAGCAGCGCTAGGTTTGTGGCGGAGTGACCACTGCGAGAACAATATAAAGGAGTGTGCCATCCATGAATCTGAGTTGTTGCCAACTTGGAAGATTTGAAAGTTCATAGCAAAGCAGTCACAAATAACGCGTTTTTGAAGTATTTTTGGCGTGCCGTCTCACGGCACCTGCGCACCCGTTTCGGGCTGAGCGATGATAGCCTTGTAATATTGCACAAATTTGTTTTATGTTATTATCTCCCGTAAAGCACGTTTTGTTTATGACAGCCATGCGCGTGGTTATCGCGCTACGCTTGCACACTGTTCAAGTTCGCAAACTTTGATTCGTTCTCAGAAGAGGCATCTGTGCCCTCGAGAGGCACTGCTTGAAAGCAATACTTCAATGTCATTAAAAAAAGCGTCCAGGTTAACCTCGTCGAGTTACCAAGTTTGGAAGACTAACTCTTCTTACACGTTACACGTACAAGAAAACAAAAATTATGGTGCCATGGACGGCCCCATGGAGCACCCATCTGTGCGACTTTCAATGAATGGCAATGTAAGATGGCGTCACATACATTGCAGTGTAGTGTAGTTTCCATTGTATTGTAGTAATATCGAATACAAAAAGTGGTTAACGCGCGAAAAAGCCTATAATGCACTCGTAATTGTTCGGCTTTTATCAACTTATGAATGTTGCTTTAGTTTTAATGTGAATGTTGTTTATGTCCAAACAGAAACAAAAATATTCTGTAGTGCTCTAACGTATTTCTCAATAGAGTGCAAATACATATTTCAGGGCAAACAATTATCAGGAGTGAACAATTAGAGATTAATTTTCGTGCACTACATGCAGATTGAGAGGAACGACTGAAAACTGGCAACATCCTGGGCAACTCAACGCTATATTGAAGTGAAACATAAAGCTTACGATTCTTCTTCTGAAAAAAAAAAAGGGCACGGTGAAAGGTTACATAAGTGTGCTAACGGACGCACCTGTTACCAGGTCTAAATCGTTACCGGCACTACGTAACATAGCATTTGCTGCAACGCTCGTAAAAACTAGGTGGGATATTGAACTTTTCTCGCGTTATCAAACTGGTATACAGGTCCCTGCACTTTTTTTTTTCGCTGTTCCAATATCCAGATAATTTGAGAGGCAGTCCTCCTAACTCTCATGAGCTTCTGAAATGCAGATGCATTAAGAGAGTTCCACAACAGCACCAGGCGACATAATTGATATGGAGAAATTGGCTTGAAATACTTTTACAAAGACTGCATATATCGCCCATTCAGCAAGCAAATGCTCCTTTCTTTGTTTTACCGTGTAATGAAAACTATTCTATATGGGGAAACGTTTATTTCTATCCCTTCAAGTGCCAATAGATGTGTCACGCAGTGATATTCAATTACAACGGTAAGCTTCGCTACCCATATTTAGTGCGAAGGTACATACAAAGAAACGGTTTTTGTTTAGCCATTCGGTGAAATGCATACTTCTGTTGTTTTGATATTGAAACTTATCCTTTTCAGTATTAGTGCCCTTTGATTTCTTGTTGAAAGCGCCTTTTACTCATTGTTTGAGCAGTGCTCATAAGCATCGCCATTGCTGTCGTCTACAAAGTTGATGTTACCCAGAATATGCACAAAGTATGCATGAAAACAAGCAATTTATAGCAATAAGCGTTAAAAAAATTAACATTCCATTCTTTTCTGTATGGTATGCACTTAACCAGGTAATTTTATAGCAGTGTACTCTTATGCACTTGAATGTAACCGGCTGTGGCGACCTCAATAATTTTAACAGCCATGTGGGGCTTGGTGTTGATATTTTTCAGTGGGACTCAAGCTATCATTAACGGCATTAATATTCACCGGATAAGTAGGAACCTATTTAAGTATCATGCTTCATATTACATAAGCTGAGACACTACAGCTACAGCGCAGCAAATAATAATATCTCCGGTGTATTTTACACCGATAGATGACAGCTCCTGTCAGCGCAAAAACATTTCAAGCACTCACACTCTCGTGGATATTGTCGCTCTTTAAGTAAAATTGGCCAGTTAAGCATACTTTGAGATGTTAACATGCAAAGCTTTATGAAAGATGCCATGTTAACAGGGTAATTTCGAATTACCTCAAATGTTACCCGTGGGCGCTGCTATATATAGAAGCGAAAACACCACTTACGGTCAGTTTCGGTGGAAGAGGTGTATTGACCGCTTTCTGCGGAAAAGATAAGAAAGCAAAAAAAATCCAAGAAGTGAAGTACCAATATCAACATTTTTTTTTTATTTTCTCTGAATTGTTACATAATCTTCAGCCACTCGAGCTATGCACAGATATAGCTCGAAATCTGCCTCAAATAAATATCCGTTACCTGGAGAATCCGCACCGTGCAAGCAGAACCAAGATGGAAACACCGGGCATGTCTTTGTCACTGCTAAGTTGGAGCTGTAAACGTCACGCTTCGTTTGTTTGTACTTTGGTGATTTTGCTCATTACTTTAGAAATTCTGGAAGCGTAATTTACGAAAGAGCCATTAACAACAGCCAGTAGATTTGGACTTGTTTCTCTTTGAAACCCGAGAAATTTCATTCAGATCTGTCCGGCATTTAACGACAGCACGCATGAAGGTTAACATTAAAGCTTCCTCTTAACTTTTCCACACCTCAAGTACGCACGTCGGAAGTGTGACAGGTCATTTTGTTGGCGCAGTGTCCCGTTTAATGAAAGGGACTTAAGGTGCATATTTACCGGCATGAAAAAAAGATTCAGTTTCCTCGGGGTATTGGTAGGAGGAGGGGAACGTGAGCGATGCTCTTCACGTCAGCTATGTTGAGGTGTGAATGCCTGAATTGAAGTCACCGCTGAAGCGACAAGCGTTCAAGTTTCCCCGAACTGGGTGGCAGGTAAGTGGAGCCCAAATATATCTATTTCAGTTCTGGCGCATTCGCGCATGTTCTGCAAATTCTCAAGCAATTCGACCGCTTCATGCAGAAACCACTTCCGAAGTTGTTCTTAGCAGAACGCAGAAGGTCTACTCCTTAAACCCTTCTGAAGAATACATTAAAAAAGCAATTGAGATTGCGCTTTTACCACTGGTGAGATACATCTGCGACTGGTCTGGAATCACGTAAAAAGAAAGGTGTGTACAACGTACTCCATAGGAAAATTTATTTTGTATTCGCTTGCTTTCGCTTGGCATTTCTGCCGGCCCTTAGTCAGAAAAGTAACAGCGTTCCTACGCATAACATTATTGCAAAGAACTAATGCTTCTCTGTGTTCTATCATAACTGGGGTGGCTTTGTTGCGATGAGGAAGAAGGAAGCCAATGATACAATTAACGTTACGACCACGAAATAAATGACCATAGTTGAAACGCACGTTGTCCGTGAAGTTCTGCTCTCTCGAAAGACACTGCTACCCACAACGTACTCGAGCACAGAATTTGTGAAAGTTGGATATCCTCATGGATTACTCCCTCATTGCGCAAATGAAGTAAGTGAGGTTCCCCTCGCCGAGTTCCGTTTCGAGGAAGTCATCGTAACCCATCCGCTGGAAGCACAATAATTTTTCTATCTGACATTTCTCTGGTACACTTCCTGTGTTACGCCGCCGTTCATCCCGAGAGCTGGTATACGACTATTTCGCATGTTCGCACTGCGTAGGACACTGGTATTCCCACCATCCAGGCAAATCGTCTTCGGAGTAACCGTACACATTTGTAAGGACAGTGAAAAAGGACAGCATAGCTCACCCGTGAAGAAAGAGACCTCTGACTGTCCGTGCGCTCCATAACCTAGAAAATCAAGCGAACGTGTAATATAGTCGAAGCAGCCTTGTGTTCCTGTCAGGCAAATAAAGGATGGCCGTGCGGCATGCCCGCGGTGAAGGCAGCTTGTGACCCTCCATAACCTCCATAGCCTTAAAAATCAAACTGGCACATTATATTCCATTCATTTTCAACACCAACACGTACAAAACAATGGTCTCGTGGACATTTAACGGAAGTACTCCTAAATTCCGCGAAATTAGATACGCAACGTTTCTTTTCCACAAGTTACTAAAATATCTCGTATTCATCATTAAAATCCAGCTAAATAACCCCTCTTCTCGGATGCTACATAGAAAGTCAACTTATACTACACCGCTATCATATAGCTTAAAAATTGAATCTTACCAGTATCTGGGTACGCCGCTGTTTGTTCATACTGTTGGGGACCTGCAGTGAGAAGCAGTTCAAAGAACATAACAGCGACAAAAAACATCAGAGTAGCTTCTGAATCTTTCATCGTGCGTGATCGTAGGATTCAGCAAACAAATTAAACGGTTACCGCAGCAGGCTTGCAGCATCACAAGTCCAGATATTATCGCAAAACTATCTTGTCCTTTACCTAAGGCTTGTCTGACTTACCGTAAGCTGAAGGCAAACAGAAGCAAAAGAAACGGCAAATAAAATATGTCCTGTCTCCTCACCAAAATGTGTAGAGTTGCAACCCTAGTCAAATGTACTGCGCTAATTGTTTCATTGACAAAGGCTAATTCAAATAGAAAAATATCTGCGCTAGGGCCAGCCCACTTGCAGCTCGGCACTGCGTAAGGAATATTCAGTGACTCATTATCAAACTTGTAATTGATAGAGACGATCATATTATTAATCACAGTTATCCATGCCTGATATTTACGGCAGGCAAATTTCATTAATGTGACATATCGCGTTTATACTGTAAGCAACGCATATGTCCAATCAGCATTGCTCGCAGAACAAGTTTGAAATGCCCGAGGTCCACCCGTATTATGTTTGCATAAAGCTGAAAGATTTGACCCTGATCATTTACAGCATCAACGAACCCAAACGTCACGATTATAGGCGTAGTGCCAGCTAATTATAAGAGAAATACTTTCCAATGTACATTTCACATTTTTTTGGTAAATGAATGAATCGCGCTCTTTTCGCTCGCAACACAAACAACTGAAGAAAAATTCATCGTTACAGAGGTCAGCATAAATACGCGCCAGGCGTGGAAACCGGCGCGCTTCTCTTGCAATTCAAGTGAAATCGCAGATTCGCAGGCAGGAGGCGTGTGCGCGCCGTCGCACCAGATGAGAAGCAAACGTAACTCACCGTAAGCCATCGTCTTCAAAAGACTACACTGTTTTGAAAAATGCACTGGAAAAGCGGTGCGTCGTTGGGGTGGCTTCGAGCAGTCCCACGGTGAACCAGCAAGAACGCGCGACCCACGAGGCACGAGGGAACTTCGTTCTTCTTCTTGCTCATGACAGCGTTGCGCTCGCCCTGCATAATGTCAAAATAAGCAGGCGTATAGCAAATCAACCGATGTCGCAAGTACGGACATCGTCATTAGGCATAAAGTTGTCATTGGAAGGCAACTAAACCGCCAAGAAACGAAGGCAGACTGAAGGTAGCAAAGAATCCGCCCAGCTTATGGACCGCTTAAAATGGAGAGACATAGAAAAAGATGTAGAATTTAGCTCATAAAATGCAAACAGGCATTTTAGAAGGCTGACTGCAGGGCTAGTTGGCCTCGAATCTTAACTATGGTGACCTAGCGCAAAGCGGTGGACAGACGCAAACAGTAAACAAAGAAGAACAAGGCAAGGAAATAGGAGCCAGGTTAAATCCTACGACTCGCTACATTGAAACGGCGTAAAATAAAAGGGTTACGAAAATGGAGATGGCGAGAGAAAAAGGGTTATGAGCATGGAGGAAAGAAAAAAGTATTTATTCATTTTCCTTTATAGTAGTGAGTGCTGACGATGTGTACAGAGAGCAGGATAAAAAATTTCGGCAGCAGCCATCTCAGGTTCACTGCTGACATTAACACGATTAGCAATAAAGCACTGCAGCGACACGCCGTATTGCCAACGCCAAAATACGTCATTAGCCATGTACTGCAGTCGAGTTCCTCTTTCGTGCTGTCCACAATGACTACTATGTAACGGCACCGCCACAAAGTCCGCGCAGGGTGCATGTTTGATTATATAGTATACGACAAGAGTGTCTGAATAAGTATGACGGGGGTTCGTTTCTCCCAAGCACCAAAAAAATCTTAACAGACTTTATTTTTCATTGCAATAGCGCATACCCTGTTCAACATACCCAGGGACCCAAATTGGCATCAAAGAGGTTCATTGAGTACAACACGAGCCTATAGTAGCACGCACCTTGTAGCACATATCCAGTGACCCATTTCGCAGTCAACGAGTTTCTTTGAAGACTGCGCAAACTCAAGGGCAAGATCCTAGTGACACCAGCTGGTGTTTAAGAGGTTCATCGAAGAACAACGCACACATTGTAGCACATACCCAGCTACTCAAGTTCGCGTCAAAGAGGCTTATTGAAAAGCGGCACATAGTCAATGCCACATACCCGTAGGCCCCAAGTTGGCATAAGAGATTCATTGGACACGGAACACCCCCACTGACGCAAGTTGGTCTGACGTTTGCTTTCGAACCCATTTCCCTCGGCACAGCAGCCCTATACTCTGCCGAAGGGACCATGTTATATCCAAAAATTAATAAAGTTCAATTCTAAGCTTTTACATGTAAAAAGCACCATCTGATTATGAGGCATGCCGTAGTGGGAGACTCCGGAAATTTTGACCACCTGGAGATCCTTAACGTGCGCCCAGCACACAGCATACTGGCCTTCTTGTAGTGGACATGATATACGGGTTATATGTAAGCTCATATATAAAGACATATTATATACGCTCACAATGCTTGACTCTCTTGTCTCGCAGGCGCAAGGCAATATAATAATAATTAATCAACGAATGAAATGCTTAATATAGTGGCGAGGCATAGTTACGGAGCCTTCGTACTGCTGCACTTGAAAAACAACGACAATAATAATAATAATAACAATAATAATAATAATAATAATAATAATAATAATAATAATAATAATAATAATAATAATAATAATAATAATAATAATAATAATAATAATAATAATAATAATAAATAAATAAAAAATTTATTGCCATTTTGAGCTTGTACACTGAAATATCTGGTCTGTCAAAGCCAAAGAGATGTCTGCGCGAGAGGGCCTTTCAACAACGGCAACAGAAAAATTGTAACAGACATTGAACACCATTGAAATCACTCGTCACTACCTAGTGAACGAAATAAAAATAAAAGCAGAAAACTAGGTAATAATCACAGAGAAATGAAGTAACAGTAGACAAATAAGAAGACAGCCTTACTCGAGTCACAGATGATTTAACACATTCCGTAGGGTGCGCTTTGAGGTCGCAGGGAGTATGCGAGCTTGTCGAAAAGTTGGTGCATATAAACACGCTTTCTAGCTTTCCCATGTCTCATAGTGCAATGGAGCACAATAAAAGAAGCAATATTTCTGAGTGATCAAGGCGTGTAGGCACCTGTGAAATGGAAGTTCCGAAAGGGGCGCAGCACAATTGTTTGCACAAACAGCGAATTAACGGAAGGTAAGCAAAGATACGAAAACAGCAACCGCTGCTCGCCACAGGAGAATTGTAAGTGGTACTTTTGGGAATACTCTGTAAAATGGCGTTGGTCATGCCCTAGCAACGAAGGAAGCGCAAACACAGTTGTGCAGTACCTCAAAACACTCTACGCGAGCGGGTACATGACCGTTCTTTTAAACGGCATTGGAAGAAAATATTTTATATTACACAAGAATCACGCAACACTCCTGAGTATAGAGCAGATAGATGTACGTTGAATGACTGTGCCATGAAAGCCAACAAACAAGGACACCAAGAAAAACATAGGGGAAATTACTTGTACTTACTAATCAAATTAAAGAAATGATAAATTAATGGTAATGAAAGTGGATGAAAAAACAACTTGTCGGAGGTGGGGAACGATCCCACGTCTTCGCATTACGCGTGAGATAGAGCATCGCACGCGGAATGATGAGCATATTCGTAATTGCAAACATATTTTTTGATAATCTCAAATCAATGCACGTACACGGCTGGGTGGTCGGTTGGGCCGGATCGCTGTGGCATCGCAAGCCATATGTCTGCGACACGAAACACGTAAATCATTCCCTTTTCGGTCCCGACAACTTCCCATTGAAACCACCGACAACGACTGCAGGAGCAGTGTCATCGCGACTAACCCACGCAAAATTAGTAGCCATGAACCTTACTGGGCTATGATCCATTGCATTCTTTTTTGCTTGCTTACGGCAGTATGAGCCATTGCTTAAGGTGTCTAGAAAACTAACGAGACGCGAAGGAACCAGACAGAAGGATATTCATCGTTCCAACTTCTCTCGCAGTGTTCGCCTGCCCACGTTTATTCATCTTTTTCTGCATACTCCCGCCCCTCAGTAGCGTTGTCCAACTCGAGCTTGTACAATCTCTGCACTGGCCTTCTTATAAACCTGTCATCTTGAGCTTTCACACGGCAGGCTCAAGTTATCCCATTTTGACTAGGGAAGGCGTCCACGACTCGTTTCAGTGGCCAAATACCCCAAGACATGTTAGACTCCTCGATCTGGACCACATCACCTACTCGGAGGCGCACCATACCGTGGACCGCCATGGACACATGACGTCTTGATCTCCTCTGGTAACTCGTCATCCCGGAAATGGCCTAAAACCCACTAGCGTTGAAGTGACGGTGAAAGGCGACAGAATACCATGAGGGTCGAAAATTCGCAAAGCAAACTTTAGTAGTGTACGTGTCGTGTCGGGCTGAGCTGGGGCTAAATATTGCATCACCGATTTGGAAGAAAATTCGAAGTAATAGGTTTCTGTATCCCATTGCATATCCAAAACTGTAGTGATTCCCTTGATGCACCTTCCATTTGCTCCTCCTGGTTGTCGAAAATGATCTGTAGTTACTGGCTATTAGTCTTCCATTTTCTGAGATCCATTCCTGCCTCTCTCATTATTGCCTTCGATTGCTCATAGAGGCTCAAACCTTCTTCGAATGCCTCCGCACCCACCAGTTAATCGTCTAAATAAAACGCTTTCCTCAGAATTGAAGTGAGCGCTTTGTCCTAACAAGCGTTGTCCAAGTGGTGATGAATAGTCGCCATGAGCAAGAAAGGGCTTGATGTCGATCCGAATGGTGTCCGGGTGATGGGCCATTCGACAATATGACTGTTTTGGCTGACGGGAATGGCGTCAAATCAGAGAAACCAGAATGCATCTCGGTCGGTTTCGTGTATTTCGATTTGTAAGAACGCCTTATCGACATCCGAGTGGATGGCGACCGAGAACCAGCGAAAGCGAATCTGGGCTGACGTTGATCACTTTATCCAGGCAGTCATTGAGAGATGGGAAGTCTTCAACGTGTGATGATGTGTCGAATACGACCTGGAGCTTGCTACTCAGCTATTCCTCGCTTATTACTTCCCATGATGAGTCAGTCATCGCTTACGTACGAGTCAGCTGCTGCTAGCCTGTCTGAGTAGCTCTGCCTACATTTATCGTTATTTTCGTTATTTTCTGCTACTGTTACTGGTCAGAACGGTTCAAGACGTCGGTCGACTCGAAAAGGTACCTTCCGTATCGGAGACCGACGGGTGCTGCGCCACCCGCCGCCTCACAAGGTGCTAGAAGGAACCAAGCTGGCACCGACGAGCACCCCGCCATGACCTCCCAAGGGCTGACACCGGGTCAGAAACGCCAGCTGGTTTGTACAAGCCAGCCTGACAGCAAACGACAAGACACTGGTGAATCTGACGACGAGTCAACTATCATCGAGGGCGACAACGTGGCAAACCCTTCAGACCTGGACATGGCCGAGGGTGGTTTCCGAATTGTGCGCCATCGTAAAGACAGGGCGGAGGGCATTCCAGTGTTAATCACTGCAACATCCGAAAGAGCTGATCTAAGGCAAGTAAACCCTATTGCCCTGTATTCTGAGCTTGAAACGATCCTCGGTGGAGCACCAGTGAAGAGCCACTTCACAGCACAGGGAGCATTGCTATTAGACGTAGAGACAGAAGGACAAGCCAGCGTCCTTCTAGAGACCAAGAATATCGGCGGCATAGACATATCTGCCCGTGTCCCGCACAGTTATATGAAAAACACGTGCATTGTTAGAGGAGTCCCTAAATGGTACTCGGATGAAGAGCTGCTCACCTACCTGAGACCTCAGGGAGTATTCCATGCAAGAAGAATCACCCGTCGGGTCCAAACCTCGTCATCTGAATGGGAGTCAAGGCGCACTAACTCGGTGATTCTCACATTTGCTCCAAATTCTGAACGCCCGGAGAAGATCAACCTTGGTTTTACCAGACACGAGCTTATCGACTACGTGGAGACACCACCACGCTGTTTTAAGTGTCAGCGCTTCGGACATATCGCTAAGTACTGTCGTGGAGAACAGAGGTGCAAGCGCTGTGGGGGACCTCATGACTTTAAGACTTGTGCAACTAAAGACAACTTTGTGTGTGCAAATTGCGGCGGTGACCATCCTGCTAGCTACGGTCGATGTCCTGCGCGGACAGCTGCTCAGCGGAGAAATAAGTTGTTTGTTCTGGGTCCAAAGAGTGCAAGCGCACCATCGACCACGAAGAAGACGTCCAGAGCGCCACAACTAACTGGTTTGGAAACAGAGTACGCATCTCATTTCCCGCGCCTCACACCGATAAACGAAGTTATTGAGCCAACGCAAACGGTCACAGCGGCTGAGAAACCTGTTCGAAAAGAGTCCGAAAAACGCACCTATGCGGCCGCAGTAAACCAACCTCAAGTACCACTTGGCAACAGTCAGCAGGAGCACTGCCAGCATGTGATACGCGCCTTGTTCACGGCACTACGTTCCCACGTCGCGAAGATGCCTGCTAGTTCAACGAAGGATATGTTGGAAGCAGTGCTGGCTCTTGAGTCAGTAATACTCTGCTCTACTTCCCCGTACCCTCAGTAACATAATGGCAGCTTCTCGCCCACTTGGTCCATTCCGTCGTCCAAAAGTGCCCTTAATAATGCAATGGAACTGCGCCGGCATTCTACAGCGTCTTTCTGAACTCAGCCTTTTCCTTCGAGACATACCTATACCAATTCTAGCCCTCTCGGAGGCCGGTCTCCCAAATGGAAGGACGATCCCAGGGTACATCAGACATGGAAATCCGGGTATACCATCATTTGCAAACGGAAGTGCGATGATATACATCAGGCGAGAAATACCTCACGTCACCTTACCAGTGCAAGACCTTTGTTCTACCTTATTGGAAGTCGCCGCTGTGCAAGTGTGCCTAGGAAAACGAAAACTCAGTGTGGTGTCGGTGTATATAAGCCCGCGCAGGAAGGTCTCCATGGAGGCGTTCATAAAGGACCTTTGCATTCGTTGCCCCTCTCTTATAATAATATGTGGCGACTTTTACGCACATCATTCGCTTTGGGGAGATAAGACTGCAGATTACCGAGGCAAGGAACTTGTCGCAGCCATGGATGCTGCTGACTTATGTATCGCGAACGATGGCAAACCAACTTTCTTCAGACCACCAGATTCATGGAGTGCCATAGACCTCGTGATCCATTCTACAGACCTTGTCGTATCGTCAACAACGGCCCCAGACAGGATGGGCAGTGACCACTTTCCGATCTTCACCACCATCACCGGATTTCACACTGCTGGGCGGCAATTCTGTGCTGTGACCCGCTGGGACACATACAGAGAAGCGTTGGATGAATCCCCTGGTGAGCTGTTCGCAGATATGCTGCGGAGCAAACGAGTGGCTACCTCAATGTTGAAACTGCCAGACCATTTCCCTACTCCTGATTTGAAACTAAAGAACCTCTGCGCAGTGCGTAGGAGAGCGGAACGAAAACTAATGAGAAAAACGGGAAATCCATCTGCGAAAACGGAATACAACAGGATAAACGCTGTCATCCGTCGTCACACAAAAAGATTAAGACGAGTTCAATGGGCTGCTTTCTGTTAGAGTTTATCAGCGTTTACTCCCATGACAAGAATATGGGGAGTAATGCATAGCCTATCTGGAAAGATTCGCCTACACAGGCCATTTGAAGCACTTGCTTTAAAGCAAGGAAAAGATTTGCAAACCCTTGCAGAAGATTTTGCAGACGTATACACATATGGCAGATCAGCAGGAGTATCGAACCCTCTGTTGTCTGAAGCATCACATACCATGGATACGCCGTTCACCTTTCGTGAGTTGGGTTTGGCGCTTAGCAAATTAAGAAGACGCTGTGCTGTGGGTCCCGATTCGATCAGCAATCAGATGCTGACAAATCTGCCATATGAACGAAAACGAGCCCTTCTGGACATATTTAATCACGTCTGGAGCACAGGAGAGATCCCAGAAGCGTGGAAGACAGCATGGGTGGTTCCAGTGCTCAAGTCCGGAAAGGATCCTGCAAACCTCACCTCATATCGGCCAGTATCGCTCACATCATGCGTATCAAAGTTGATGGAAAGACTAATATCTACGAGGTTAACTTGGTATCTTGAGCAAGGAAATAGACTGCCATCATGTATGACCGGATTTCGTCCACGGTTGAGTGCCCAGGACAGTGTCTTGGATCTACTAAGCCATATCGAGCACCATCGCGTAGACGGCCTTTCCACACTCGCCATATTTATGGACGTTGCCAAGGCATACGACTGTGTGCTTCACACAGGCATCATCAACGGACTCCGAGCCGTGGGCGTCTCTGGAAATGCTCTTCGATTCGTCCATGAATTTCTCAGTGACCGATGTGTCCAAGTTAAGCTCGGAAGTGTAATGAGTGACAAACGACGAATTTCCCTCGGCGTCCCACAAGGAAGTGTCCTGTCTCCCTTGCTTTTTAACGTTGCCATGGCCAGCCTCCCAGATGCCCTGAAAGTAGGTCGGACGGCAGTTAAAATGTCCATCTACGCAGATGACATCTGCATTTGGATCTCGGGGTACCAACACAAACGTTTCCCGGATAGCCCAGGCCGCAATCTCCACTATCGATCGCCACTTATCGACGCTTGGCCTGTCTTTATCAGCGGAAAAATCTGCCTTCATGCTTTTCCCGGGAGTGAGACGCAAGTCAACACGTCTGACGCTGAATATCAGAGGGCATTCAATTCTTTGTGCAACTCATGTTCGATTCCTGGGCGTCACCATCGACAACAAGCTACTTTGGCGTGGTGCGGTCGAAAGTGTTGTGGCTGCATCAGCGCAAAGAATCAACGCACTTCGTCGATTGGCAGGTGTACGTTGGGGAAACAATCCTATATCCATGCTTAAACTGCACGCTGCACTGATAACAAGCCGCATTCTCTATCAGCTCCCTCTGATATCACCGTCAGCGACTCAATTCGAGCGCTTGGAGGCAGTGCACAGAAAGGGACTTCGCTTGGCGATGGGAGTTCCAACGGCGGCTTCAAACAAGAAAGTCACTAATGAGGCAGAGTCTCTTCCACTCCGCCTCTTGGCATCTCAGGCCTTGCTGACGCAGCTATTAAGGCTGGGCGAGTCACGCGCTGGCACGGCGCTTCTCCGACGGCTAAGAGCAAGAACTCGCTCACATTTTCATGCGGCGCTGAACACCTTCCGATTTTCAGGACTGCATTGGCCTAAACAAAGCCGCCTTGACCCGCCATGGTCTTTTCCGGACGTTACCTGCAGCCTTAATGTACCCCACCTACCGACGAAACGCACCATTTCAACTGCCGAAGCCAAGTTTCTTGTGCTTAACCACTTGAGCACGGTGTTTCAAAGCCACCTACAAGTATACACAGACGGTTCGGTGTGCGCACAAACAGATAGCTGTGCAGCGGCATTCTGCATACCATCCCTTGATGTGTCATGGTCTGGCCGACTGGATCGCGTGGTTTCCTCTACAACAGTAGAAAGCGCCGCAATCACCGCGGCTTTGCGGAAACTACGGGCCTTCTCTGCACGTGATGTCGTGGTGCTGACGGATTCCAAGTCAGCATTACAGAGATTACATCGGGGACTACCTCTAGAGAAATTTACAAGGCAGTCTCTGGCACTGATTGACGACCTAACGAGCAAAGGATTTAGCATAAGGTTTCAGTGGATTCCATCACACGTAGGAATTGATGAAAACGAGGAAGCTGACGCCCTTGCACGCCTAGCGCTTACATGTGTCCCAAAAGTGAAAGCTCCAAAACCTTTTCAAAACTCTAAGGGTGCAATCCGCCTTCACTTTAGAGAGATGCACAAGAACCCACACGAACCCTGTGTGACTCATGGATTTACACGCGAACAAGCGACGCTTTTATACCGCATCAGGACCGACTCCGCGTACACCCCAGCTTGGTTATTCAAGACTGGGCTTCGCGCTTCCCCACTCTGTGCTTTCTGTGGTGACATTGGCGACATCGAACATTTCATTTGGCTATGCCCGCAGTTTGACACAGAAAGAAAAGCGATGGTCGACAAGCTACAAAAAAGCGGTCTCATGCACAGGACCTTTGAGGACGTTGTTTTCCCCGGAGGGCCCGCGGCGTTCAGGAAGAGAGTGCAACGACTGCTGATAGCCTTCCTGCGAGACACGGGGCTCATCGACAGCTGGTGACACAACCCTAATCTCAACTCGAAGGAGGATCAGGCGGAACAATTGCCGGCTATGTATGCCAGGCTAACCCCGCCTGCTTCAACATCACCACCACCACCACCACCACCTACGTACGAGTCATTGCTTACGGGGGTATGAGCCATCGATGATGGCAGTTTCCGACATGCTGTTCTGTATGTTGTACGCGTGACTAGAAAGAATGTAAGCGCTGTTCGCTTCACTTTGCTTAGTGTTTGTAGCTTCTGCCTTACGGGGCTATGAGCCATTGCATTTTTTTTTTCGCCTACGTACGGGAGTATGAGTGCTTAGGCGGTGTGATCCATTGATGATGATAGTTTTTTGTGCGCGCACAAGAAATTTATGATACCCTAGTCATATACAGATCCGCTGTATATGGCTAGGGTATATATAAGGTCACGACAATCTTCACTAACGCGACCTGCCAACCACATGGTTCATACGAAACTGCCAACCATACATGCGACAGACAAATGATCTTGTGGCAAAGCCAAGCCAGAGCCTAGTCGTAGGATGTTAATTCTTGCACACGTTCGCAGCGCATAGCTTTTTCAATTGCAGCAAAGAGTATTTTACTAAAAAGTATATTAACGGCAAGACTGATGTAGTTATTCGCTCTTCCGCTGTCAGATTGTGGCACGCATGAATGTCTTCAGTCAGCGTTTATCATGCTAAATTTTTGACCAGCCGCCATATAGTGCAGACTTATTCCAACACAACGTCGCATTTCTTTTTTCTTGAAACATCTTTCGTCCGGGAAGTGTTTCTCCTGTATTAACATACAACTGACAAACTTGTGACAAAGGAAACGTCGCCTTCACTACTATGCCTGTAGCCTGCTGCCCCACGCATTACTGGTCAAAATGAGGATTATGGTTGTCCGCACATTATGCACACATGCTACACTGCAATCAACGGCCAGTGGTCCATGATACTCATCTTTCTAAAACCTCTGTGCATACGATACCAGAATTGAATTTTCTTTCCAATAGATTTCTGAATAATTCTTGCGAAATGCAGTAAAAGCTGTATCAATGTCAATATCTAACTGAATACGCAACACTTCAGTAGGGTAAGAAGCTGAGAGAAATCTCACGCCAAGAGATCTAAACTCCTCTGTCTGCTGCCTGCCAGCATATGTAGATGTACCAAAGCCTTGATTACTTACTTGAACACGGACCTAATGGCTCACCTTATGCGATGAGCTGTTGTCGTTCTGTCCTTTTCTTGAAGTGGGTTTTCCAAGCTACACATGTCCACGGAGGCCACGCTTCATGTGTCTTCTGGTTATGCATAATACAGCAATTCCCTCAATAAATAGTCAGTCTTTTTAGCAACTTTTCTTGCAGTGTAGGCAAGAGGTGGTACGTTATTTAGTGTCTCACTACTCTAAGTCTTAAGACCAGAACGCCCTTTTTCATGCCTCATCGAGAAGCAAAGGAAGAAAAAAACGAGGTGTTGTCAACATTCAAAATCCATGCCCTTTACACACCGTTGATACGTGTACTTTCATTGTTTTTCCTTTGTTCTACTGCACGTGTTGATTTTGTAACGACGTGAGAGGGACAAAAAATAGGTGAATGTATCCTATGCTGTTTTTAATGTTGTCTATTCCGGACTAGGCAAGACGTCCTACCTGAGCAGAAATGTTTTTTTTTTTGAGCCCTTATTGTCGCTTGAAAACTGGGGGGAAATCAAGGAGGCCGTCAGGACTGTAGTGCCGTTTTTTTTCTTTAGCATTAAAGTGTATCAATGTGAAAAACAATTGTCATTCGAGACTTCAACGATGAGTATAAACTTGAATGTATTTGTGGTGTCAAACGACATCACGAAGCGTCACAAGAACACTCACCTCCGTGAAATAGATCGTGCTCGTGATCGTGATCGTAAGGAAGCCAGGCAATGAAATTCGGAAGTGCTGAACCATAAATGGTGACTATGACCTTCATGCTGGATATTGCCTAATGTCCTGAAAATCCATTTCACGAGCGCGGCGCAATCTTACGTGTCTATCTTACGTATCTATCTATCTATCTATCTATCTATCTATCTATCTATCTATCTATCTATCTATCTATCTATCTATCTATCTATCTATCTATCTATCTATCTATCTATCTATCTATCTATCTATCTATCTATCTATCTATCTATCTATCTATCTATCTATCTATCTATCTATCTATCTATCTATCTATCTATCTATCTATCTATCTATCTATCTATCTATCTATCTATCTATCTATCTATCTATCTATCTATCCATCTATCTATCTATCTATCTATCTATCTATCTATCTATCTATCTATCTATCTATCTATCTATCTATCTATCTATCTATCTATCTGTATATGTTTACATTTACAAATTGTCGGCAATTTATTGAATTTTGCAAGAAACGCTTCATTACATGAAAATGCATCCGTTTTAAATCGAAGACAAGACGTACCCTGCAATGGCAGACCGATCCAGGCAGTAAAAAGGGCTGAGGCAAGCGAAAGCAAAAGAGACACGGGGTGCTGTCACCTGCAAGCTTTCCCTTGTCGTACTGCTCCTTCTGAGATATTTTTCCGAGCTATGGCTGCTCGCTCCTCTTCGCACTCGGCAAACAGCCTCCTTTATCGAATATCCTAACAATGCCGCTGGCTGGAATCCCAACATGCCTCTAGTGGGCCTCCTTATCCCTGTCGTCCCTCCGCCGCTTGTTATTTCCCTGCCCTGCGGTGCAGGACGCCAATATGGGCTCTGACGACAACCGGAAGCACTCCAGATACGCAGCCAATATAACGTAATTGGCAACAGTGTATATCTCCTCGATTCACTTTGCGTGCGCGGAACTGCTGCGTATCACGCGCCCAACTGATTTGGTAAGCTATCATACAAGCTGCCTGCGTTCATCGACCTCGTAAGCCTGCATACGGAAACAATGAAATTTGGCGTGTCGCCAAGTACATGCATAAGCTCCTCGGGAGGTTCATGAAAGGGTATTTTTGCACCTACTACCCATCGCAGTCGGTTTGTCGCCAAGGCTGGCCTTCTATACTATTTATTCAATTGTTAGTCAAGACGGCAACAACCCTATGAGCGCGGAGTGGACGAATTGCGTGTTCTTCGATTTTTTTTTTCAGTCGATGAAAATTCCTGTGCACTTGATTACAACGACGTCCACCACAAGTCAGGCACAGAAAGTTTTGAACAACCTCATCAGTTGGTACTTTAAATTAGTTCAATACGTTTTCGTGTTTGCAATTTCGTTGTAAATATTCTGAAACTTAGCACCGGAATAGAGGCAAGTTACTTGAGTCTGCGAACAGTGTCGTGTACGTAGCTCAACAGCGGTAACCAAACGTCTTTCGAGAACGCTCAAATATACCGGGTGCTCAAAATTAGGCTTTATGGTTTTTCTAAAAACTAGTGATTGGGAGGCACGCGAAGATCACCTGTGCAAGCGAGTTACGTGGCCAGGGGGACAAATAGTGAGCTGATACTTACGGCTGTCAGCAGCCCAACAAACTAAAATTGAATAATTAACTTTTTGTTGAGTGCAATATGTGGGTATGTTCGCATTGAAAAGTTACAGGTAGTCGTGTTTCTACACAGTATCACTTGGAAGAATTCTAGCTTGTATGTGCTCCGAGATACCCGATTCCAAATTTTAATTGTCGTTGACATGATTACGCATGCTATAGAGCGAGGATCGACGCAAAGCTCCTCCCTTATGTGACGCGGCTGTTGCGTGCGGCGTTTAGTCTGACAACAGGGCGGAGGCATAGACAAAGATGATGACTGTTCCCCTTCCCCTCTTGGCTGGCGAAATCAAGATATGACAGCGCGGTGGGCCGCATACATGTTGCTCTTTATTTCAATAAGACTTGCAATACTTGGAAATCAGAAGATGGCTGCATGGCAATGCCGCCATCGTTACACGCTGCGCGGTCACGTGTTACGACAGCGGTTCCGGGTTCTTCGATTGTTTTTTTTTATTTCGCCAGCCGAGAGGGGAAGGGGGACAGTTATCATCTTCGCCAATGCCTCCGCCTCATTGTCAGACTAAAGGCCATACGCAACAGCCGCGTCACATCAGGGAGGAGCTTTGCGCCGATCTCTCTTAGATGCGTAATCATGCGAATCACAATTAAATTTTGGAGCGGGATATCTCTGAAAACAGACACGCTAGAAAAATTCTTCCAACTGGTACTCTGTAGAAACACGACTGCCTCGAACTCCAACAAAAACGTAATTAATAAATTTTATTTAATTGGGCTGCTGACAGCGATAATTACGTCTCACTTTGTGTCCCCCTGGCCAAATAACTTATTTGCACAGGTGGTCTTCGCGTGCCTCCCAGTACCTAATTTTAAGGAAACCATAAAGCTTAATTTTGAACCCCCTCTATGTCCAAATGTATGTCAACTATCAAATATTTTACAACTTAGACATCAGGAAATCACTATTACAGTCCGACAAACATTTTGTTGGCCCACTGTTGATGCATTGCAATTATTTCCGTCATTTCAGAGTGCTCGTGATGCAAGCTACAGAATTTTGATTGGTAATTATGACGCAGTTTAAGGTAACTGACGAAGTTCTCTTTATGATAGTAGTGCTGCTGGTATTTCATAATGGCTGGTCTTTTGCGTTACTTTGATCACGATTGGGAATGGCTTTCTGCAAACCCTAGGTGTCGGCATCAGATGCAGCTATAGCTTTTCTAAGCGCCTATCGGCAGCCGGTTTCCGCTGGTCAGTGGTAAATTTTGCAATCGTGACGCTGTCAAAAAAAGCAAGAAAACGGAACGTATAGGGCAAGTAAAGATAGGGCTGAGATGAAACACCCTAAGTTCCGGCTGGAGGTGCTGCCCTATGCACTACACACAATGATGAAGAACCTTAAACATTCAACTACCAACATGGTGTGCTCCTCTCATGCTTTTCAGCCCTAACAAGCCGTCAAATCTGTGCCATCGTATATGCTGTAACAGTAGATGATGTTGCTGTACAAGGCACAAGAATCCCTTGAAAAAAAAAATGTTTTGATCAGTGTGTGCTATCGTGGAAAAATCAAAGTAAAACAAGTTAAAGTTAACTGAAACGAGTCATTTTGTTTTCACTTTCAAGACTTCGCATAATGTCGGCACGATTTCAAATTGTACGCATAATTTGAGTCTTGTACCATCGTTTGCGACAGGCTTTAGTAGCAGCACGCAACTGCACTCTCATGTTATTACTAGTGAAATATATTCTACTTTATAATTTGCTTATCACGTTTCATTTCTCCACGATAGTGCGTAAGACAGTAGTACAAAAAACGAAGTCCATGTATAAGTGAGGCATGTATTCTGCTGTACGTGGTCGAATTCTTGAATTGAATTGCAGTCTCAGTTTTTGCGTGCCAAAACAACGATGTCATTATGAGGCGCACCGTAGTGGGGGAGACTCTGGATTAATTTTGATCATCACCAGTGGATCTTTAGCGTATGCCCCCAATGCACGGAACACGGGCGTTCTTGCATTTAGCCCACATCAAATGCCGCCACCGCGGCCGCGATTTCATTGCACGATGTCGTGCCTGGCAGAGCAACAGCATAGCCTCTAAGCCATCATGGTGGATGCCGAATTCTTGAAAGCCAGCATATATGAAGTGCACGACTGAATGTGGGATCTTTTTTGTACATACTTTCCTGCCCACTATATCTACAGACCACCGCTGCTAATGAACAGATTATCGCTAGTCTTCTGCACCATGTATCCGTCTTTGTTAAATTAATTGGCCTCTGTAATTGGTAAGCATTTCTTGTTTAATTTTTAATATGGAAGCGTCATTCAACACTACTCAAGTTCAAGTTTATTCACTTTTTTGTGTGTGTCCGTGCTAACGTCATTAGTGACGTTATTACATTCGGTGGTCCCATGGGTACGAAACTGTCAGGTGGACCACCTAATACTATGCTTATCAATATGCGTATCAATACATGAGCAATAAATATTAACAGAAAAGCTAGGGGAAACGCAATAGTACAAAAGTAAAAGCAAACAAGTGAAATGAAACAACGAAATAAATTTATGACAATATACAGCAATTAGTCTAAGCTGGAAAACATATACAACTGCAGAAATAGTGCAGGCTACATGACATTATTTAAATAATAAATTCAATAAAACCGAACAACAAAGCCAACGTACAAATTTAGCGATACCCTGAACAAGCCAAAACAAAATTTATGGTTCCAGCAACAATAGAAACATATACAGCTATATTTTCATGATTTACACATGAGTGGTAAATGAAAAAAGAAACGGAAAGAAAACGGAAGCAACAGGTAATATAAATGAAACAAGAATGTTAGGATTGATACTTTTCACAGATCCTGTCTAGTATATGTTTCTTGTGAAGATATAGAAACATATGTACCGGTGATTATGCTGTAATTTCGTATGGTACAGAACTACAAAATGATGTCCCAGTGAAGATGGCAGTTAATTTTCCATATTTTGCTAGAACGCGGGTGAGAAGTTCATTACCGTTTGCAAAAAACCTGATATATTAGTATTTTTGAGGAGATAATTTAGAAAAACTGAGGTTAAGTTGTCATAACCTCTAAACTTGAATATAAATAGTGATAGCCTTTGTTTCGACAGTTCTGTTAGTGGTAGAATATTCATGTTTTAGTACAGTGGCTTCGAGTGCGCAAAAATATTGTTAAGAGTCATTAGCCGGACCGCTTGATCTTCAAGGCGTTGAAGGGTGCCTAGGTGTGACAATATTAAGTGTTACCCCAAGACGATATACAATAACAGAGATGGCTGCGATTTGAGAGTAATATAGTGAAAGAATAATGTGTCTCTAGAAATAGTTACGGGATTTAAGGATTGCAAGGATGACAAAAGAAATTTTCTGTATTGGTGAATGAACGTGAATATTATATTTTAAATGTTCTTCTAAAGTCACACCTAGATACTTCGTGCTTTTAATAGCAGGTATTCCTTGTCTTATCGTGAGCACCACGGGAGCCACTCTTAATAATTGTGAATTAAATATTATTAATGTAATTTTCGCTAATCTAGCCCCCCAACCCCCAAGCGTTTAATTTACTAATTCATTTCATCTTTTTCGCCTTTGAAGGAACAGGCGTTCAGAAACGCATCACATTCTGACTAGCGTAAATTCTGCACTATGCAAATGGACACATTCTAGCGTGGGCATTTACGTTCTTTGTGTAAATGCGCACCTGAACTATTTAAATTTGTTGCGCTACACTGTGTTTGCTCTGATGAAGCAATGAAACAGCGAAGGAGGCACGACAAAAAACCGAAGAAGGAATGGCTTAATAACTAAACCACCATAACTGAGCAAACTATCACATTCTGACCCTGAGGAGCATTTAAGATTTCACCGACGATTACGACACCCCCTATGCTAAATTTGAGCGCAGCTCTATACGCGTATTCATTTCTCAGTATATACTCGTCTGTCTATACATATTATATCTGTCTCGTGCGGCACATTGCAAACGGAGCGAGGTGTGGCACGACTGCCTCGCTAATAGACAGTTTTAGCAGAGCGTTTGCTTGCGCTCCGCTACGCACACGTTTCACGCGCACTGGTGGCTGCATAGAATGCATTGATTTCGCTTATCTAACAAGCGCGTCTCCCAGAGACGCCACTGACGTGATCTCAGCTTGGCGGTAAAACGATTACGAAAGCATCTACACGCCCCCTGACGCACCGCTAAATCAGGTTCCTAGCGGAACGTGGTCAGCGTCCCACGTTCCGCTGCCGCTATGTGTGCTGTGAGCACGCGCGTAAGTGTTCCCGGTAGCGTTTTGCTGAGCGCCTGCGTGCCAATTGTTGTGATAGGCCGGTCTGAGCGGAGCGGACCATAAACGCTCTGCTAAAACTCTCTAACCACGAGATAGCGAAAGGCATAGCGTGGGTGACGCATGGGCGCTATTCAGAGTAGCTGCCGCAGACGGACCTCCGCTGATGCAATGCTTTGTTTCTACATATGGTATCGGTTAACGAAGCTCGCCGCATGCCATCGGTGAATAGACGACGGCGCGCTACTCTGGCGCCATCTCGTAGCGGTCGTCATTGCAAAGCCCTGCTTGAGTGGCACTACTCTCTGACGCTTTCGCCATACCTTCCTCCTCCGCTTTCCTCCTCGCGCACTTCTCGCTATCGCCATCTGTCATCCCCCGCTACGCTCCACATTCGCTCTTTCATTGATCGGTTTGCTCGTTTGAACGGTTACGCCGAGGGACGACGCCGAGGGACGACGCCAACGGCAAACGCAGGAAAGTGCGCCTAAAGAAATTGTTAGGAATGCCGTACTTACCCGACATTCTTAGAGCTTAAGTAACGTAAACAAATGCATACATTCGATGCCCCAAACTTTATTGGTGAAATTGTTTGTTTTGCTAGAACGAGCAAAACGTATTGGGCGCTTATGAGTTCAGGCAGTCTTCTGTCCAGTTGCTTTCTCGTAACACTGCGCGGCAATCATGTCTATAGTCTTTTTGTGTTCCGGCTGCAAAATAAAAGCAGTATCATAGTCAGCACCTCACACGTATTTTTCGCGTTTCGGGTCGAATCCGTTGCAATGCGTTAATTCATACGCAGTCATTATGTCAGGCTTAAGGGGGCCATGCTAAAGCTTTAAAGCGCGTTTTGTTCTGATAGTGCGCTCTCGCATGTATTTGGAATCCACCACATAATGTTATGAACTGTCCGATTGTCAGCTAAGCCTCGTCTCCCCTTTCATCGGTAGTGACCAACACTATTCGATATAATTTACATTATATATATATATATATATATATATATATATATATATATATAGGGTGTCCCTACTATCACGCACCAAGACTTAAATATATGAAATTCCACGTAGCTGGACAAACAAAGGTGATGTGGTTTGTCTTCGCTTGGACAGACAGACAGACAGACAGACAGACAATGAACTTTATTTGATCCTGAGGAGCTTCAGCGGGGGCCCCTATCGGGAACCCGCGGAAGCCGCTGGTCGCGTCCAAGTCGGGGCAGGAATGCCGTGATGTTCCGCCCTTTCTCGGGCCCTCTGGATTGCCTCTAGTTGTGTCTGGAGCGATGGGCTCCGGAGTGCCTCTTCCCACTCGGCTTCGCTGGATAGAGGGCCGTTAGGTAACGCGGGGCATTGTCAGAGCTTGGAGATAGATTATTTTTTATGCGAAGCATATTACGAGAGCTCAACCCAGCTCCTCAGGCGCGGCGGTGTCGCCTTCAATACCACGTGACACCGTGACGTCACGACGGAGGAGAAACGGGGCTCCAACTCGCGCCGTCGCTCGCGGCGTCGCGGCGGTATATAAGCAGCTGCGCTTGCCTCTGCTAGACAACCACGAGGTGCGATGCCTCCTGGAGACAGAGCTGCTCGTTGGAATGAGAAGCGAAGGTTGTGGCGTGCTACAGAGACTGATTTTCTAGGTGGCTTTGGCTCAACTCTTGCAAGATGGGCTGGGTGGGAATCGAACCAGGGTCTCCGGAGTGTGAGACGGAGACGCTACCACTGAGCCACGAGTATTTGTTTTTTCTTTATCCACGAGTACGATGCTTCAAAGCGGTACAAAAGCGCCTCTAGTGAATGCGGTGTTGCCTTAGAAACGAGCTGTTTCTAAGGCTCAGGCGTGCGTCGCTTGCTCAGGCGCACATTTCGTTGCCGCGCCGAACGCTGCGTTGCTCGACGCTTACCGCGTCCAATGCGGGGCGCGTAGTCGCTGCGCCGCAGCCCATTGTCTTACACCCCTTGGCGGGTCGACGGGAACGCTGTCGCGTTCCACTCTTGAAGGCGAAGCAGAGTAACGCATGAGTTGTTTCTTCGTCTAGCCGAACCAAATATAGCCAAGCAACAGCAGTTCACCAGGCTAAACAGTGGTTCAACAACTAAAATAAAGGCTAGTATGCTTCGCATCCTGGGCTTAACCTTAGCTAAGCCACAGCCATTTTTTGCATTCCATCTCTTTACATCATGAGCCTTAATTAGTTGATCAACTTCTCAGTTATTATAATGAGATGAAAAAGCTCAATGCAAAAAATTGCAGTGTAACATGACAAACTCCCGATAGATATTTCTGTTGCTGAATACGTGTTACAAAAAAAAATGCTTTTTTTTGGGGGGGGGGGAGGGGCGGGGGCGTGAAGCAAGCCCGTGAATAAACTCAAGATTGCCGCGTGGCTGGCCGCTCGAGGTGCTTTGCGTGTCCTCGTGGGCTACTTTCCCGCTCGGAAAAACAATTGCATGTAGCATGTATTGAGCAACATAACGCTGTATCGGGAGCTTTTCATGCTGCTCTACAACTTTCTTATTGACACTTTTCATCTAATTATAATATTTGTGGAATTGATTAATTGATTAAGACTAATATGTAACTAGGCTGTTTGCAAAAAATATTCTGATGTTCTCCAAGCGGAAGCAAACAACGTTACCTTGGTTCCGTTCAGCTACGAAGCATTCGCATATATTTAAATCCTGGTGCATGAAAGTTGGGACGCCTCTAAAAGTCACTTTAGCTTGGAACCAAACCTTACTGATCTCCAACTTCTGGCATTTTTATCGTATTTCTGAAGAGCATTTGCCACATTCTGCTGATCAGCTCCTTCTACACTGCCCATGCATGTGGTATGCAGAAGTGTTAACGTCGTAAGATTTGGCTGGCTGTTAAACAATTAGACAGCAAAATGATTCTTCAGTCATGAACAATTTCGTTTCTTCTTGCCGAAGTGTTTCTGTAAAATGCAAGCCATCAAACAATCAAAAATAAGGCGAATCTCATTTGTTACAACGAGCCAGCTGCACGTTCATGAGAATTCCCAGATGTTCAGACGGTCGGTATAAGCAGCGGTATTTAGAAATAGGTGTTTAATTATGCACCAAGCGCACCGACCGCTCCCCGGGAGTCTCGACCTCCATGACGAGGCCTTGCCAGCCGGTGCAACTTGTCGACGACATGGGTGTCGGTGAGAACCTTCCTTGGACGAAAAACTCAATCTGTTATGTCGTGTTGCCTACAACACTTACGCAACGTCTGTCCCAGATGGAGCAGGAGGAGACACTATATTTATATGAACTTTCTTGGCAAGCAACGCAGCGCTCCAAGCAGCATCAGCAGCGCCGCTCCAATGCTCTTTCCACAGTTACCATTCCTACAACCATACTACAACGAACCGGTGGCGCTCCAACACCCTCTTCACCCCAGCAGCAAAGAATATTATAATGATAACTACTAGTATCTCCGCCGAGACGGGGCGGCAATAAAGAGTCAACTATCCTGCTTAAGCTAATGAGGCTTTAACTACATCTTTTGAGTTCTAGCATATTGCCTATATCTCCTTGATATTTTACCTCTTCCGTAAGACCTCTATCTCTAATGCTACACTTATACTTGTAACGACCCTTGCACTATCGATCACTCCCCATTCTTTTAACGCGCAGCATTGCACGGCGCATTCCAGGCACTCCGTGGTACGTAGGTTCCAGGCTCACATGTTTCAAACCGTCTCAATAATAAACGCTATGTGTCCAATGGTGGGATTCAACTACAGTCTCCCAGCGCAGCATCTCGAACGTGCAACTATTATGCAACGATCGTACTTTTTTTTCTTTTTGTTGTTCCGGCAACAATCGCAAGCTTGCGTTCGTCACCTCACAGAGCACAAGAGAGAGCACGTCTGCGCGTGCCAGTTCCCATTCAGTCATAACCTACCACTATTTTCCTGTGAGCCACGATCTGGAGCGGGCCGCTTTTTCTCAATCTTGCTTCGTGGCAGGTAGCGCTTGGAGGATCTATGTTAGACAGCACAGCCTTCAGTATCGGTGCACATACCCAGGTCGTTGCCTAGTAGCGGATAACGCGACACACAAATTGCTGGCTGTCCCGTAATCGAGAGTAGATGTAAGCATGAAATGGCAACCGGCAAAGGATATTGGTTGGAGACGATACTAGCCACAATCTTAATATGAATGTAGCGCCTGTTCGCCATGGCACACCCCGCCACACCGCACCGCACCACGCCATATTGTGCACTGGTCCGCATGGGCGCTGGCGAGCTAGAAAACAAAAGAACTGGCTGAAGGCCGCACGACAGGCAGTGAAATATGCCAGGGAGACAGGGCGCACTGCCAAACTAGAAGAAAAAATGAATTGAATTCTGTGGTTTTACGTTCCAAAAACCATTATTTCATTTTTCAGGCACGCCGTAGTGAAGGACTCCGGATTGATTTTGACCACCAGGGGACCACCACGGGTGCTTTGGCATTTCGCCTCCATCGAAATGCAGCCGGCTCTGCCGGGATTTGATACCGCGACATCGTGCATAGCAGCGCAACACCATACCATCTAAGACACCGCTGCGGGTAGAAGCGCCTGAAGGAGGAGCCACGCAGCATGGCGCCATCTCTCGAGATTATTCA
This sequence comes from Dermacentor albipictus, assembly GCF_038994185.2. Classification (NCBI taxonomy): domain Eukaryota; kingdom Metazoa; phylum Arthropoda; class Arachnida; order Ixodida; family Ixodidae; genus Dermacentor; species Dermacentor albipictus. Next base: position 133,351,547 of record NC_091824.1, read on the forward strand.
AAACCCGCGCCGCGGAACTCGCGGGCCACTGGCGTTCAGCGATCAGTGCCAAAACATTACAATTAAGTATATAGTGTCCTGTATCTGGCTTTTGAACGTCTCTATTGGAAACGACAAATAAAACTTCAGCATACTAGAAGTTACAGCTTGAGTGACATTGTGAACAAACATTATGAGGAACTCGGAAGCAATATTTTTTAAACTTGTTTGGGCGGTAAGTAGCCTATGTAATGCGGTCCTGTACAAAGGGTTGGGGACCAGAGACCGCATTATTTTATGTTTTGACTGGTTGCCCGGATGATCTCATTTTGTTGTCGCAAATTTTCCAGGATGTTCTCCTTTGAGTGCCCGGATAACATCTCTGGATTTTGGCTCAAGGTCACTTGAAGGTGGCGGACAACGGGAGCTAAAAGCATTCCATGCTCAGTACACTGTGTGACTTTATACCGCCCTTGGCATTAGTCTAGGTGGCAACGGAAAGGGCCATGATGTTTCTTCGTCGGAGTAAAAACGAAAGAAAGCTGTCGCAATGCTGTTGTCGGCATGCTGTTGTCCTTAAACATACGCACAATTTCTTGCTTAACACAAGCACTTTGGTTCATCTGGTAACATCTGGTATCCAGCATCTGGTAACAATGCCAGATAGCCAGCTACCCGCTAAACCATTCGCATAACGCCGATTCCCACAGTGCGTGAGGTTCACACATTTTTTTTAACCTTTGTTGCCTTGAGGAACCTGTAGCTAGATGTCAGCTATGGGTCCTTCGACCTGGACTACTTTCTCTCCATTCTCCTCTTCTTATGTCCCCTAGGCTGTGCCTAAGCGCTAGGCTGTGCTCCCTGAAAGGGGGCAGAAAATAACGTCTTTTCCTCTCCATAAACACACTTTCTTCCTTTCTTTCTTTCTTTCTTTCTCTCTCTCTCTTTGTCGCTCTCTCTCAGTAAGTGCGCTCACCCTCGTCATCACTGTGCCCCGATAGGAGGGAGATTCTACCGGCGTACCCAAATCGCAAAGCACTGCTACTCCTCCTGCAGAATGCTTCCGCATTAGCACATAACGGGTAACGCTTGTTAACCCCAAGAAGAATTTTACAATAGATTGATTATTGCGCACTTGTTGAATTGAGTACTTCCTTTGTGTGGCGTGTATAGAATCTTCACGAGCATCTTCACTCTTAAAGGGGCGATAAAATGAAACAACACCTGACTGGGTGCTCCCAATATCTCGTAATAATAACGCCCATAAGCAAACTGTAGGCAACGTTTGCAAATCATCCCACCCTGTACTTAATCTACCAGGGTAAGACGGTTATTGTACGATCCTTCTGGTTTCTCGTTGTCATCATCGCTCTACAGCCACACTGAATATGCCCATGGGCTCACAGTCATTGATAGAGCTTCTTTTTCTAACATTCATGATGAGAGTACGAAAGGAGCCGACTTACGTGAGTGTTACTAAATTCTTCGTACTGAAAGAAAGATACACCACAATGATGTCGAGAGCAATCTTCTTCCACACTTTTCGATGTAATTTTTGTGCAGAAGTAATAGCACTCTTTAATCCAGAACACAGATGTTGCTCCTTAAGCTTAATCTGCAAAAAGTTATTATTATAGTGTTACGGCATTAAATATAATGGTAGGCAGCAAACAATATAGCCGTCTGGTAGACCTTCTCACCTTTCTTACATTTCTCCTTTTTGGTTTCTCTCTTTGTTTGAAAAAGTAGGACATGCATTCTAGACTTTTATGCAAAAACAAAGAGTTCCATAACACGACACAAAGATTGATGACCCTGTAGCTCCACTCGAATTCTCCGCCAATGTAGCGGGCCGAGCCTCACTCCTACGTTGGCTTATGCTCTCACCTCCCTATACCTGTGACCAGCACTTGTAATCCTACGGTGACAGGACTTCATGCGGTATGTTAGAGAGAACGCTGTGGCGTCCCCATACCAATTATTTGCGCTCTTCACCTTGTTACATTAGCAGGTCACGCATCAGTTGACGTGTAGCTTACTCCTCCCTCCTCAATGTGTACGAAGAGGACTAGCTCCATTTATTGAAAATGTGGTTATGATGGCCACACCAACGCGCCTTCAGACCACCATAGCCGCTGCGAGTTCATTTGTGTACATTTAGGCAGGCCACAAGAGCGCGGCTTAAAAAGAGTGGCAAAGAACGTTCACAGCGTGTGAATTAGGGAAACGCGGAAATAGAACGTGCGCAGAAAGACTTCACGTCCTTAGCATACTCGGCGCTCACCAATGCCTCTCCCGCGTCGAGCGACGTCTTGCAGACAAGGAGAACCACTTCGGCATCGCTCATTCCCGTGAACATAGCTATCTGATCGTTCCAGTGATTTAGAACCTGCAACAGAGCCGTGGCGTCTTAACAGATCGCGCGCTACACTGTAAGCCAGCCGCAAGGATATGTCGTCAAAGTTTGTGCTTTTCAGTGTTATAATGAAATATAAGTTTAACAGCTATCGGTAAACTTTAAGCCTTTCAGGGAATGCAACCAACGCCTACTGGATAGATGGCTCACGTTGCAACATGTTTTCCATGCGGACTGAATAGAATTTAAATGTAATGCCTGTACAAAATTTTCTGACTACAGAAACGGAATATGCGGGGAGATTCACGATACCTTAGCGGACACAGGTAGGTAAACAGCAAACAGCCAGTATCGTTAAAATTGCAACTCGTTCGTTGTTTACGACTCATTGTACAACGTAACACGGTGGTATCAGAGACTGTAGTACGCCTTCGTGGGCACGGTACACTTATTCATTTTAACGCGGGAAACAGCGCAAATAAACGGAGACATCGCGCTGACTTTCTATATGAATTATTAAGCAGTGTCGAATCGAATTGAATTCTGGGCTTTTACGTGCCAAAACCACGATTTCATTACGAGGCATGCCGTAACGGTGGACTCCGGAATAATGTTGATCTTTAACGTGCCCCCAATGCACGGGACATGGGCGTTTATTAGGCAATGTTACGCATATATGGGGTGTCCCAGCGGACTTTAGGCAGAGTTAAACAATGTACTAATGCCACGTAGCTGCACAGAACAAAAGTAATGTTTGCCGCCGCTTGGAGATATTGAAACTATTTTTTTTCACTCCGTCTAATTAGCTCATTAGTCTTAAGTAGTCAACTTCTCAAATATTTTAATTAGATGAAGTGCCGATAAAAGAATTTTACAGCGATATGAAAAATTGTGGATACAACGTTCTGTTCGCCAATACATGTTACATGAAAAGTGTTTTTTTCGAGTGTGAAAGAAGCCCGCAAATGCACGCGAAATTGCCGCGCGACTGGCCGCTCGAGGCACTTTGCGTGCATTCGCGGGCTTCTTTTACGTTCGGAAAAGCACTTTTATGCAGCCCGTATTGAGGAACAGAAAGCAGTATCAGGAGTTTTTCGTGTCACTCTACAATTTTCTCATTGACACTTCTCATCGCATTATAATATTTCAGAAGTTAATTAATTAAGACTAATTATCTAATCAGGCGGAATCAAATATATAGTTTGAGTATCCCTAAGTGACTTACTTGACATTATTTTTGTTCTGTCCAGCTACATGGAATTTGCGTATTTTGAAACTCTGGCTAAAGTTAGCTGGGACGTAAGTACACCCTGTATAAGGGAATGTGAAAACCAAAGCAAGCAAACCGTACATCGCAGGACAGACAGTAAGCTTCAATCATGCAGTGAAAGCTAGACACAATCAAGATTGATAGCGAAATTTGTTCTCGAGAAGAATCATCTTTAAAATGAACCCTTGCCGACTCGCTCACCTCACCATTCCGCTTTAGCACACTTCAACCAAGTATAGCACGTTGACCTAGTAAGTTTACCTAATACACTTACAGTAAAAAATGAGGTGGCCCCGCTCAGGTTGCGATTGTGACGCAGGTTTGGAGGCACGATCGCAAAGACCGATGCGACATGTGGAGATTGCGGCAGGGGAATTTGCTCTCCGTAATAACTATGAGTGCTGTTCTGGCAAACAGTCAAAAGTGCATTAAAGCAAATGGACAAGAAACTAAATCGGCGGAACTGGTGCCGCCCGACAGCAATGTTTGTTAGAAAGGGAAGACGACGCACTGAGGAGCTGTGCACAACAACCTCCCCCTCACTCCCGTCCCTTGCAACCACCAGTACCATTAATTTTCTTTTTTTTGCGTTCGGTCAAGTTAAAAGAATGTTTTTAACAATATTAACAAAATAGTAATTGGTATTGTTATGCGACTGGAGTACAAAATCGGCGTGACTGTCAAAATTCCACATCTGCAGTGCGCTTGAATCTGGTTCGAGGTTCCTTAGAGGAAACGGAGGAAGGAAAGGAAGGGAGGTGAAACAAGCGTGCGTCCGCTTTGCTACCCTGCGTGGGGGGGTGGGAGTCTTTGAAGGAGCATGGTCGTTTTAATGGCGACAGCAATTTTATGGACACTACAGGCGTTTTGCTGCCATTGGCGTCGTCGGCAACGTTGTCGTCGCTGTGTTGATTCTTGTAAAGCCCAAGGGCGACAACATCGCCACTTTACGAAACAAGACTTACCTTTTCGGGCATGTCGGCGTGGGCCTTAGCGCAAGTCACAAGTGTCTCCACCTCATGCGCGTGCATCACTGAAATAAAGAAAATTGCCCCTGAACCTTTATGAAGATTTCGCGCCACGTGCAATAAATCAATGTGCTTTCGTATTAAACCCTTAGACAAAAGGCAACCCGATATTCGAGAATGGGGCCGGTCAGCTGTTCGCTCGATTAGCCTGCCAATTCCTTTCACACACTGCCGCCTTTAAAACAGCGTTGTCCGTAGAAAGAAATGATCCTCAGGAAAATTCCTTGTAGCATATAAGAAGGACAGAGAAATTATGTATACCAAGGCATGGAGGTTAAACAGAGGTAATTCTTGTTCGCTATCGAAGGGTGTATGTGGATAGAATTATTACACTTCCGATTACGCTTTCGATAAGGCATAATAAAGAACGTTATGACTTGAGATAACGCACAGTAGCATTTAAAAAGCATGATATGATAAACTGAGGTACTCTTTCCTTTGTATATATATATATATATATATATTGCAGATGAGAAAATCTGCTACGCACTGCCATTCGTACACGCCGTTTTCAGCGGCTTCTCGGCAGAATTAACACAGAGGGACCAAGCGGAAAATACACGAGCGCTGTCAACTCGACCCGATTATAGTATTACATTACCATAAGCATCAGACATGCGGAAGTAACGTACAACCTACCTTCTTCAGTTAGTCATATAAAAGCTAAGCTTATGAAGTTTTCACGAAATTTTCTTGTCATTTGTATTTTACGTAGCACAAAATGAAAGAAAGGCCAAACGCAGTAAAGGGGTGCAGAAAGCAGTTTTAGTTAAACTGATAACTGCAGTCGAACGTGGCGTATAGCTAGGGAGCCTTCATGGAAGCACGAGACTTCCATGAACGCGACCTGCCGGTTGTGCCACCTCGTGTATTTATTAGACACGAGAAAAGAACAGGTATGGACATACGGCGCCATCTGACAGCTACCGACGCAATCAACTTTGTTTGACAAAGCCTCCGAGACGGTCGTCTATAACTGGGTAAAACATAGTCCCGCAAACTTCACCGGCCGGTGAGGTGTCGAGCTTTCTAATAAAATTACTATAAAGAACTGTGGCACTGCGATCGCTCAGCTACCACGGGAAGGATGGGCAGCAAATTGATTTGTCTAACCTCCGTGCTTGTGACTTCAGACCTCCTTGTGACTTTGTGTACTGCACTTTATTCGCCTTTATTAGCCTAAATTTCTAAGCAGTCCTATTTTTCTGTAAACGATGTACGCAATAATATTTCGCGCGCATGCAGCTGCATTGCTAATTACTTTAATAATAGCGCAACAACTTGTTGAATAACGATCAATTCACAAATGGCGGTTTGAAACCTGGAATGGTAAAAACTTTTGAAATCCATTTTAACCACCGCACTTGTCACTCCCGCAGACATTAGCCCCAGTGTTCCCTGTAGTAATTTTCGTAGAAAGCCCTATACGGTCGGCACAGGCAGTGTCAATAAAACCTCGTGTTTTGATACGGCCGCCATGTGGCAGGATGCCTACCTCAGGCCTTTTTTAGTGGTGTAGTCACGTGGCACGGGGCTTTAACCCTTGTCTCACATTTCTCGTGAACTGCTAGGATGCTTCTGGATATTGCCTTCAGTGAAGTTAAACGGATTTCGTCGCTAGAGAAACAAGCCGTATGTCCCCACGACATTAATAGAAAGGCAGCCTTCAACTGAAGTGCAGAGAATTGCAGGCAACTTACGACTATGCAGCTCGCTTTTCAGTGAATGTTTATTATAGATAACTGCACTGTACGATTACTCAATTTGACTAAGCAACATTTTTTTCCCTGGTATGGGTTTTAAAGCACAATCACTTTGCCTTCAGAATAGGCGAAATACTAAGATTATACTCGCATGGAAACCTCTGGAAACACCTCCAAACACTTGCAGCCTTCGTGCTTTCCGTATCTAAACACATTTCTACTATTACGCGTTAGGCAAGAGTAATCAAGCAGAGCCAAATAGCCTTGCGCAGCCTATATACTGGCCGTCTCATTAAAGACCCCGTATACATTATATTTTCTGGCTGTCCTAATGTAAAGGCATTATGTAATTGTGAAATCTCATGCTGCATTTTTAGTGCTCAACCAAGTTGTGCTGTTACATAATTTTGGAGGCAGGCAATACACAGGCAAGTTTTCCAGCAAACGTTAAGAAAAGTTTTTCGTGAAAGCGTAATATAGAACATGACAGCTTGAGAAAATGCAATCTCAGCAATGTGACTTCACAACTGCCGTCTGTTTTTGTACTCTCACTAAACAACTCCACCTTGCGGTTTTACTGAATGAATTACATGACCAGCACAGTGTTAGTAGTTGTGTTAACTGTCAGTTTAAGTCTGCACCATACATCATTCATGTTTATATGTAATTTACTGCAGCAAGCCTCTACTTCTGCTGAACGACGAGGATAGGAAGCCATTTGAAGGAGACAATTAACCTTTTTTTTATGATGCTAACAAATGCGAAACAATGCGGGTTTATTTTAACATTGACATCGAAGCTATCACCAACCCAATAGAAAGTAATTAGTATTATGTCGGTTTCAAATAATAAAGCCTCTTGCACAGCATGCCATTCAAAACTGTAAATTCACAGCACTCACGGCACCCCAATAACCTACTGAGGATTCTGGTTTCAAGTGTCCATGCAGGTCAGAAAAGAAAAAAAAAGGTCAACCAGCCAATTACATGGTAGAAAAATTAGGAGCAGCAGGCTGTCGCTTATTAACCAGCCTTATAAGCACTAGTTCACAGAAAAGCGAAAGGCTTTGCTTTCAAGCCGCGTTATTCATCGTGCGTTTAAGTGGCACCAATGGGCGCATCTCGGGAGAATAACAAGGCGGGTGGATGTGAAACATGTGCTCGAGTTTTGTTTGGCCAACTGCTTAACTCCATACCGGCGCTATTTTAGTATAATATAATGGCACGCTCACAGTCTCGGGGCCATGGGAATATCTAACCGAATTGAGTACCAGGCAGAGCCCTCTTGAGGCGACTACGACAACTTTGCAATGCCCTCGGAGATTACCAGCGTTGCAAGGTTTCAGAGGCCACGTGCGTAGCGTACTTTTACGATCACAAGAACAGCTGCTACCTTGCTACTTACAAAAAGAAACGATAACCAGAACGGCATCAGGTATGGGCTATTAAGCTCCAGTTTACACACTCTTGACACAATTTCTGGTTTGCGATACGAAATTCAATACTGTCACCCGATGTCGCATAGAAATTAGTTTTGGAAAATAGGGCCCTGAAATTTGGCGTGCACCACCTGTTTCAGGGCCCTGAAATAGGGCCCTGAAACAGGTGGTGCACGCCTGTGCCAAATTACAAAATTTCTAGTTATCTGCGAAGCGAAGGATTTCGGCGAGCGCAATTTTCTTCGCTGGAGAAAACTCTGTAACCGTTTGTCTGTGTTTCCCAACAGGCAATAATCCAAAGATAATCCTATTAAATATGGCAAAACTACACTTTATCATCATAGCAACTGTGCTATGTGGAAACATGTGTTACTGTTTTTCAGATCTTGGACTTTGATGCTGTTGCTAACGGAGCTATACGACAACTATGTGGACCAATGACCACTTTCATGCTTACATATCATCGTTTATATATTTATCACACGAAATCGCTTGCCCGCCTACAGATATCACGAATAATATTGATTAGCAAGGCTTGACAATTCCAGGCAGCATAACAGATATGCCGTTGTGAACCTTCGGCTCAGTGTTACCCGTCTCGCATCTATATGGCATATAAGTGTTTTTGCAATCTATAACCATCGAAATGCACAACCGCTGCGGTAGACTTGTGGAAATTTATGCATCTTTTCTGCGGCATAGCGTCGTAAGGCTATAATTTTAACCATGCCAGAACAGTTCCTCTTTCGGCGAATAGCTAGATTTCTATGCAGTATATTGCCTACTTCATTTTGTCCTCGGATGCGACAGTCTTCACCCTGGCACTCACACGTCATTCGACCGTGTTGGATATATTCCTCCGATCATAATACGGCTCAGGGACATAATAGTTATTCAAGTCGGTTCTAATAGATGTCTAACACATGGCAGCTAAGACGTGTCTGCGTCTGTTTGTGACGTGTTTGTGTTTGTGCTACGAAACTTAGCCTTCGAGATCTGTTTCTTTCACTCAGCGTTAACCACACTGGAACGTGGACTCGGAGACCGCCTATTGCTGAGTCGCTTGAAACAAACGCCAAAAGCCTTTTTTAATAGCTTGGTTAGATGCTGAAAGCGGAATATCCGTAGAGGTGAAGAAAGTAACCGTTTCATCAAGTCGGTTATTGTAAAAACAACTTAATTTTTTATATGTAGACACAGTGATAAAGATGTAACATTGTTTGGTATTTTATGTTTGTGCTGCATCCTGGATTTTATGTTATATCGCGATATTTCAAACGCAATTAAAGTCTATTTTTCTTCGTCTGCGACGACAGAATGATATAGATCGAGTTAGTGTCAATTTTCTCTAAATCTGACAGCAAGATCGAGCGATATTAAACCACTTCCATGCAGTTCTGCAGGCGTCTGAATTCATATCCGCGATCATTATTTTGTGTAATCACTTGCGAGCCAATAGTAAAAATTAAAAAAATTGAATGCATTCTGCGACCCACTGTACAAGGGTTCTCAAGAGGATATCTCCTAAAACGGAGATCTCCTCGGTTAGTAAAAGCTTTCTCAAGGTGTTGAGGTAGCAAGGGAAACAAATTTTCCACATGAAATTAACTTCTCTGTACCTCTTCCTGCGTTTGTGTGATCTCATGTAAACGCTCGACAAAAATATTGTTACGCTATCGTTTTTCAGGAAACACATTCAACTAGTTTAATGCGATTAGCTGTCGTTGAATTTCCCCAAATATAATATGAGAAAACGAAGCCACAAACATTTCGTTCATAAAGCAGCATAGCGTGAAATACGGCATTCATTGCGTTACTTGCTTGTCGAATGCCAGAGGAGCTCAAGTTCATTTGCATTACTTTTTTTAAGAAGTTCATAAAACAACCTACAATCAAGCACTTACATCAAAATCATGATCAAAGGCATTCAAGACACTCAGCATAATATGTTGCATTTCTTCTCTAAAAATTCTAAAGCAATTTATAAAAAGTGTCCTTGACCAGTTTCTTTTATTTATTTCTTTTCACGAAAATAGCTGTTAAGAATTCTATAAATTCTGAGTGTGCATGATTAATATAATTTACTGCTGTAACTTCTTGGTCTGGTGAAACATAACTTCCGCCTTCTCGTTTCCACAAGGCGCTCCAAAAAAAAAAAAAATTTACCAGGCACCAGAATGGCACCCCCTTTCTGGGTAGCTTATTGTATTACGCACCTGTCCAGTCTCGACAGTGCCACGTATACCATATGGGGATTATCGCCATGCCTGCACGAACGTCCCTCAGTACCATGAAGTACAATATATGCTGTATCGTGTTCATCAACCTAAGTAAAACAGCGTAAGGCCATGCGCATTTGACTATTTTTGCTCATGACTTTTAGATAAAACACCACCACATCCGTGCATACCATAATATTCGTGGTAAATGTGAAGCAAACGGTAACTTCCAATCACTCTTCTCCTGAATGGCGCTGTGGGTTGCTTCATTATTCGGCTTGGAACAAATCTGTTCCAAAAAACAACAAAGGGATATTCGACCTCCTGCTGCTGTTATCGTTGAATAGAACTCAATTTATCCAAGCTTTTTCTAGTCGATAACCTAGTCTAACTTTCTGTATCATGGCTATAACCATCGTGGTATTATCCCAGCAGCAGGACCACTTGGGTATAGAACTGCTTCGACATAATCAGTAGTGGTTGAGAGAAAGAATACAATATTTTGATGGCCAGAATGTGCTAACAGCAGTTCAGTGAGGGACAAGCGTTTTCAGCAAATTTTATCCTCGCCACAGATCTGTTAAGAAACGCATACCCATCAGCGTTGCAAAATGATATCATGCGACCAGTGTCACACTGACTCGTGTACTCACGACAAACATTGAATGGAGCTTCGTCGCCAAAGGCAAGCGATACGATGTACATAATGGTTAGCAGGAGCCTTGTCGCTGCCATTGCCGCTATCATGCTCTTGTAGGAAGCACTCCCAGGTCACCAGAAATGAGCGGACTCCACATGCAGTGGCCTCTGCCAGGCTGCAACCACCTGAGTTCGAGATCGCCAGCTCCAAATTTTACTGCGGAGTCCCCTCTGCTGAGAATACTTGCTGCCAGAGCTGAATGGTACTTAATTAGGCAAATGAAATCAACACAATTAGGCAAGGAATAAAGACGACACTGTGCGGTGTGTTACTTGATAATTATGCAACAACTGGAAACCCCACAAGCTTGCATGAATAAATAATTAGTGCAGCAGCAGTTCTTCGAGTGGTATTTTAATATACATATGAACCAGTTGCTCGTTAGATTTGCGCACATGGTTACTTTTCGGCAGAGGAGGACTGTTCCCTCTCACCCGCTCGCTCGCGGTGTATGTGTCTATGTGTATGGGTGCATTGCGTGCGTGCGTGCTGAAGGCGATGTTGTAAGTTGTCTAAACATACATAAAGAAAGTGAATACCAAAGTACCGCAATGAAACAGGTATTGAAAGGGCTAGAAAGGTGCTAGCAGCCTTTCTAGGAGCTTTGATTCCCACAGAAATCATTGCAGGTGCTGTACTGTGGTCTTCATTGCGAAGTGGTGCCCGGCAGGGAAGGCCTGTCTCCTTTCACGGCTCATCCACCAAAGAAGCTTTACCTTTTCTTAGAGCTCTAGTGTGAACTATCCTGTCACGTGATAACCGTCATGAATGCGTGTCGCCAAGACACGTCTTTTGCTGGCCGCAAAGCAGAATTGATTGTTATGCTGAAGACATATCGACACGACGAAATTTTTGTCCTCTTGCGTATATACTATAGGCTCCTTGTATGACTACCCGCATTCGTAAAAGTGCATTGATGGGTTTGTCTTGACACTTGAAATAGCTGCATTTTTGCAGTAGTGCCACCTGTGCGTGTACTTTGTAGTGAACCACAGGTAATACCGCAGTGGCCGAAGTGAACATTGTGTGCAGCGCTAAAAGGAAGTCAATCTTGAGAGGATGGCGGTACCTGGTGCGAGATCCTGCCACGGTCGCAGTAAATTAGTTTCGAGCCACAAGAATTGCTGAAGTTTAGGACAAGTCTAGGGACTTGTTTCGGTCCTATCGTTTTCTTTGAACCTTTAATTGTGTTATCGCAGAATTGCACTTAGTCTTGAGATGTCAAGGCAGAAAAGCGACAATTTCTCGACTTTGATAACGGGATCAGAAAAGCGCTGTGGCCGTATTTTCAGGTAAAAATATTTTTCTCGGAGGTAGGCTTGATTTCGTAATAATAGACCTTACGTAACAAAGTTCATTAATTCTCCGGCAACTACGAATGGCCATGCCATAGCACCACCTTCACCTTCTGCATTGCCCTGTAGTGTCATTCCGTATGGGCACATTGGTACAAACCCGCACGACCTGAAATGGTAATATAACCTACTAATAAATAGCTGACTTCTGGACTGCTATAAAGCTAAGCACTGGTCCATAGTTGTTGCCTTGTTCTTTCCTGGACTGAGTTAGTGTCTTTTTCTACGGCGCCTTAAGCAGAAAACACATGAGGCTCGGGATGAAGCCCCACTTTTGTTGTCCGCGAAAATAATTTTGGTACAAACGATGATCATCAAAAAAATCTGGCGCTTCATTTAGTTAACTTCGGTTATCGCGTTTGAACTAATATTTGCACACACTCGCGAAATATACATTGAAAACAACTTATATCGGTCAGTGAGTGGCCGTTCTGAATGCACAGCTGTATTTTGTGCTCGCTTATTCAGCTGCGCAAACCTGCTTGCGAGATGCCTCTTTTGCAAGTGTAATGCTACCTCAACGCGTGCGCCTGAAACTACTAGTCATTTGAATAAAAGATGGCTGCCAAGATATTTGGACGCATTTGCATATGTACCCATTTTGATGAACTCTCTTACTCCCATTTAGGCCATCATCATTTTCCTATTTCTATTTAGACTATGCTTTGCTCGGTTTCCTTCTTCCTCTCTCTCTGTCTCTTTCTCACTCACTTTTGTTGAGGTTTTCGATAGACTGAATGCGATATACGAAAAAGTGGAAATGTGATTTGTTTCTACATTCGAGTACCGATGGAACCTTACTTTGTTCTAATTTCTAACTCAAGTGTTCTCCTCTTGAAATGATGAGACGAACACTTAGCAAATTATTCTTGCTTATGAGCTTCATTAGTTTGTCTATTCGTGAAACTTGTGAAGTTCTATCCTTTATGGAAATTATTCAGGCACGAAATGATGTAAGCTAAATTATGTTCTCTGCAGGAAGCATACGCACTCTAGCGTAACTGGAACTCGGTGCAGCTGTTGTTACTCTAACATCAATAACTTCCAATCAGAAAATCCGAAAGAGATTACAAGAAGCAAAAGCAAATAGCCCACCTTGTGCCCATTATACGCGGCATTTGATAAACGAACGTCTCACATGCCGCGTTTTTCACTGACCACTTATCGAACGTAACATAAGGGAACGACACAGCTCCCTCCCAAGACGTGAACTGGACATGACAAAAATCTGGATTATGACGTGGTTTCTCTTCTTTACGGATTTCACCACAGCAGAGGAAGATTTGTTCTTCAATATATGCCGTAAGTACGACTTCCACGTTGCAAATGTCTGGCAGCGTCACAGGTTATAGTGTTTTCACTATGGGTATCTGTGAAACGACGGTAGAAACGGCAGAAAGGATGGCTCATATTTGCCAGCCTATGCGGTAAAGTCCTCTGTCTGTTTTCTGTGTACCTGTGTTGGAAAATGAAAGGTTTCGAACATGTACTCGAATTTCAAGTAAGCTTAAAGAGGCTTGAAATACTCTTGTGCGTCCTCTCGCCGTTTCTCTCTATCTATCAGCACAATTATTTCTGCGTATTGAAGATTATTTTCATGCATCGCTAGGACTCTTAACAAAGTACATAAAAAATGTATGCTCAAGTTGGCTTGGAAAGCGCAAGCTCCGGTCATGGTCCAACCGTCCACTGCGATACTTGAGACATTAAGATGCTCCATTCTTATGGCTGCGGTCTAATTTCATCACTCTTTGTACGAGCAAATTTGAACACAAAGTTTCGTTCTTTTCGTATTCGTCGTCAATAAACCCTTGGAGTGTCTTACTTAAATGGAACAGGTGAAAGTGATCACCCGCAGCACTGAGTCCCTGCCGAAGTAGTGTAGTAAGACTCATACTTTTGGAGCATCTTAATGCCTCTAACACCAGTGCCTTGTGGTGTCTACCGAGCACTGGCATGTTGGTATGTCGAACATACTTTGTTGCAGCAATGTCCTAACGGACGTCCTGTCAATAACAATGCAGCGCCCTGAGGCTTTATCGATGAGTTAACCACTGTCAAGTCGAAGCTATAAGCCATGAATAAGGCGACCTGATGTTCTTGAAATTCTGTTCGCTAAATTTCACGCCTCCAGCTGCCAGCAAGCATGGGTTGCTGGAGATGTTTTGTTTACGTAGTCGGAAATTAATTTCGGCGCTGGCCTTCAGCCTCAGCCTGCACCCCATTTCTCTGTGCCTCGGCTTATAGGCTAGACGCAAGTTTGTTGAAGTTTGGCTCTTACATCAATGAAAGCCTGTAATGAAAATGCGTTCAGCGTCCATGGTGACAACTATACAAAACCCCGGAACCCATGTTGTTCATGCATAAAAGAAATTAAGATCAAGACCCACATAAACCATGTCATGGAAAATGACACCGAATTCAAGCGAACAGAAACCGATTTTGATCTACGGCGAAAGCTACGTAGGCGAATCATGTGATTTGCACAGTGGCCCAGTAACGCTAATGCTGATGCGACTAAGACGACAGCGCAATTAAGCTTCGATGTATTTCGCGCACCAGCAAATGAACCGCATCTTTCGGAAGTCGGTGTTTCAGCCACTGCTGTAAACTCAATAGACAAGTATTTCAACCGCAAGATGCAAAAGGCAAATAATTCATTAATAAGAAACGAACACAGGATTTTAATATGAAGAGACAAGAGAAATTCGTAGAGCATTCAAGTAGTGCGAGTTCTTAAAGCACATATCCTATTAGCCTTTTTGTTCGGGGATGAAACGCTGCGCTTGAGATTTTGACAACTACTTAAACTCAACAGCTGAGCACGAACCTGTCTGCATAAACAAAATGCCCATGCCTTGGACAATTTTGTTGAAAGACAGCGCTGTATCTGTATACTTCGTTTGTCTTCTTCGTCTCCACCGGTTCCCGCACTGTAGACTTTCACTACGTTCAAATATGAACAACGTGGTATCTCGCAACTGTTTCGGAAAGTACATGTTTTATGATTTTGCAACGACAGTAAATGCACGCTGATTTCTTTTTCCAGTGTACACTGAGGAACAGCTTCAGTACTTCATGAACTGTATTCATGACCGTGCAACGAAAAAAGTGAGCAGCATTTGACCACTGTTTAAATTGTTCCTTTCCCTTTCTTTTCTTTGTTTTCTTACTATCCCTAACTTTTTACAGTCGTTCAGTTTAATACATGCCAGCTGCAATCGTGATTTCAATTTAATCAGCACTGGAAGCACGCGATTGTTTAGGAAATAATGTGAGTTCAATAGAGCAATAATATTTAAAAAAACATATGCCGAGTAACGCCTCGTATTTGTTTTTTATTATTTTCATTTCGTGCTGACTGTAATGCGCAGAGCTTGTTTCTTATATATCTCCCCTAGTTGAAAGTTCGGTAGCTGAGACGGCAGTAAGGAAGGTGTCGCCGGTCATGCACAGTATCTCTGGCTTTCGATGTTTCACACACCATCTTCTAGTGATTACCCGAATCTGTCCCTGCCACTAGGTTGTCGAAGTGTGGGCCAGCCACAAAGCCAATTTTGGTGGACTCGAGGAGTGGGAGCTCATAACTATGCTCTGCAAGGCAGCAGTCGACGCAGGTGACGCCTTGGTAAGGATATGGGCGGGTTCCGTGGTTCTCCTCTGTTAGATTTTCCTGAAAATCCTATGCCATTGGACTTTATATTATTATTTTATTCTATTACTATCCGTTACGTGCTGGGCTGCAAAGCACGAAGTCGCGGGATCGAACCGCGCCCACGGCGGCCGCGTTTCGATGGGGGCAAGATGCGAAAACACCCATGTACTTAGATTTATGTGCATGTTAAAGAACCCCAGGTGGTAGAAATTTCCGGAGTCTCCCTTTTCGACGTGCCTCATAATGAGATCGTGGTTTTGGCACGTAGAACCCCATAATTTAATTAATTTTACTCTGCGTTACACATTAGTGAGAAAGAGGGCACTCATTATATGGAAGTCCCTCAAGGAAATTTTTTAACGAATACTACACGAGATATAACGAGGTGAAAGACCGGAGAAAAGCAGGGAGGTTAACTGGAACAGAAAATCTGATATCTACACGGAGCTAGGGCGAAACGGGGAGGCAAAAAGAAAAGAAAACATACACATTATCTGAACCCAAGATTGTTTGCAGCAAAGTGAACACCAATTCAGGCTAAAGCCGTCTGTGCACTTATGTTGTAGTGAAGAACTACAGCGTGGTACCTTAGTCGCCATCTGCTGCGGTGGCTTGCGAGGTCGGCATTCCAAAATTATCCTATCTGATCATTGTCTATGTTTAAAGCGAGCTAGCGCAGTAGCCGGTGATTGTACACTTTGGTGGCCTACGCATAGAGAAAGATATGGCCTACGTAAGAGGCACCATTTTGCTAGCTAAGGTAGCGTTTCCATAATTTGGTAGGCTTTGTGAATAATCTCTAACGGCGTGCTGAAGCAAGATATCCACCATCTTTTAATGCTCTGCTAATGTTGTTCTCTGTGCATGCATATCACCTCTTGTCGCCTTCCCATTCTTGCTTTTTTTTTCTTTCTTCCTTTCGTTCTTTCGCCATCTCCATACACCCAGCGTTGGGCAGCAAACTAGCTGCGACCTGGCTTGGCTAATCTGCATGCACTTCCTTCTGTTGCTCCTCCTCTGCAAATCAGTCAAAGACAACAAGCGGTTCTATTAAACATTACGCATGCATTTTCATTTTTACACTCTTTGAGTAGCTCTTAACTGATAAAATCACAAAGATGCCAAAAAATGTACTAGAACATTGCTTGCTCATGTAAGAAAAACGCTATTGAAGGAATCTAATTGTAAAAGGGCGCTTCGCCGCTTGCGCCAAGTTTTGCTATAGTAACTAAAAGCTGTGGCGATACTTTTTGCCCCGTGTACGAGGTTTCGTTCTGTGAACTTCGTTTCAAATTCGGATTGCAGGCTGTAATTTGAAAACATAAAGGGTGTCCTATTTTCGTACGGGACATTCATTAACGTCGAAATTCATCTTACCATTAATGTCTACCTTCATGTGATTAGCATTAAAGCGATGTAGCGACGCACCATGTTGCCATCGCCGAAACGCGCAATGCATGAGGCGTGTACGCCACACTGCAGCCAGGCTGCACTCCCGCGCTTTTCGCGGGACACGCTGCGCCGCCATCAAGCGGCGCCGAAAGTCGGAGCGTGGCCTTCGAGATGCGTGGAGCACCGGCGAGTTTGAACGCTGAGGACTGTTCCCTCGCTTTCCGCGCACATTCGCGGCGCTGCGCCAAAATATCGGGCTACAGTGCTTGAAGAACGCGTATGACTCGGGTTCCATTCCACCTAGCACTGGGAAAACTTTAAAGGACTTCTGTTATAGGAGAGCGCAGTAAAAGAAGTTAGACACATCCATACCCCATACATACATGCATTACATATACCGCAACGTGGATGACGTTCCCCGAGATCGCTAATCGCACTACTGCGCTGCAAGTCGCTACTGTGGCCAGAGCGCTTTCCGCACCCACTGTTCTTAAAGCGTAAACTGAATCGTTGTTGTTTTCTTTCTTGCAGTACGAAGAATTTGCCGAGCTGCTACCGGTAGGTGCCCGTCACCACCTTGTGTTGAAAGTGTTTCATCCCCACCAAAACTTCCACGAAACCTGTTTTCGTGAGTCGCGTGTGTTCAGGCTTGCAGAGTTGTGAGCCAGAAGCCTCCAAATTTGAGCTTTGTAATTACGTAACATTCATATGTTCCCCTAAAACGCATGAGATTGAAACAATCGTGTCTGTAGCTTGCGAAGTTCAAGAATGTGATGCCTAAGCTGCAGCGCTGGGACCGCAGCGATATTAATGGCGGTCCTGTCAAGTATAATCATCATTGCTTCGGGAAAAGAGCACTGTGTTTGAAAAGAAGCATAACTACTAGTCTTAGGATGCATCCTCTAATGCTTTCGACTATCTTGACGCTGCACAAAGGGAACCTTATTTGCAAAGTGGTCCTCATAGACACTGCGGGATGTCACCTTTGCTTTCCCCTTTCCCATTTCCCCAGTGTAGGGTAGCCAACCGGACGATATTCTGGTTAACCTCCCTGCCTTCTTCTTTTCTCTTTCCTCCTCCACCTTTATAGATATCGTAAACGTTCACTTTAGTGTGTTACAACACATTATGGCACTATTACGAAATTATGACAATATTTATAATATGATCCACAGGTGGCAAACTGTCTTTTTTACAAAAGCTATAATGATGGCATCGATTCATCATATTCTTACGACATCAATGTGTCAGCTTTGAAAGCTGAATCCGACTTATTGCCCTTATCACTTCGTCGCCGCATTGCCAGCCTTTGCTTGTTTCATAAATATTTCCATAGTTCACTAGGTCGCGCACCCTACATCGTCCCTCCAGCCCGCATATCTCATCGCACTCGTCATCCGCTTCGTCATCGCACTCGTCGACCTCGTGCCCGAACTACCACTTTTGCCGCATCATTTTTCTCCCGTACTGCAGCAGACTGGAACGACCTACCCAACGACATCGCAGCCATCACGTGCTCATACAACTTTGCCAATAATGTTACCAGTCATGTTTCGTTGTGTTAACACTCGCTCACCAAAATATATGTACCCACCCCTTAGGTAATACCCCTCGTGGGTCTTTAAGGCAATAAAATGAAATGAAATTTCTTGTACATTCGTATTTAGTACAGTGTAAAAAATGTTTGCATCACGTCCCCACATGATACATAGCCTTGCCAGATGATCTCTTATGAAGAATGTAACATTGTCCAAAGTGCCTGCAGGTACAGTAATGCAAGCTAGCGTCCCATTTACCACTGGCGAAAGTATTATGCAGTTTCAGGCCTCAGTTTCTAAACGCACAAAAGTCGGCATACTGCTTCTCTGTGTTCGCGATGTTAATGTTGTTAATACACCATTGTAAAAGACGGCATTCCAATATGATTACCCGTAAATTCAGGCCGACGAGAAGCCTGCCCTCGAGAACACCAAGACGCAGTGCTCACTGGAAACAAGACGCAAGTATTATGGTGAGTGCTGTCTTTACAGTTCATATGATGTTGCCTGTAAGAGAGGTTGGCTTTGTCTCCGAATATATTCAAAAGATACGTCTCAATATTTGGAGTTGCCGCCATTTTATTCGACAGAGGAGCGCGAGCCCAGGGAGGGATGTTCTTGTGTGTTCATGGTACTCAAACACCTCAAGGCACCGCTTCAAGAGCAGCACCAATAAAGGCGTGCTCACTTTTAGAATTAAAAGAATACGAGCCGTCACGCAAACAAAAAGCTGAAAGAACGTGAACAAGCACACCAGATTTTGTTTTGTATGGTATAGAAAGCGTTGGTAGTGAAGTGAATCACCAATGTTCGCAATCAAACTCATGTATTTATTCATTCACGGAATGTAGCGTCGCTTTGTGAATGACGCATAATTGCTTCATGTACTGAAAAAAACGCGCGTATACAACGGCAGTCGGTAGCATGTACATCAATGAGACATAGTTCAACGTTCTGAAATTTATATATATATATATATATATATATATATATATATATATATATATATATATATATATATATATATATATATATATATATTTATATTTATATATATATATATATATATATATATATATATATATATATATATATATATATATATATATATATATAATTTTTGCGCGAGCCCAGACCATCTTTCAAGGGGAATAAAATTACGGCATTAAAAGACACCTCCATGCGCAACACAGTTTCTTACATTTCCTTTTGATGACTGCACAAAATACAAGGCATCCGTATCCTTACTCGGGGCTCCAACATGTCGCCATAATAACTTATTTGAGTGCTGATATACGTTATCATTCAAAGTAATCTTTATTATAGCACCTAGGATATTTTTTGTGTGTGCAGCAGTCAAATTGACAGTGCTCCATGGCACAGAGTTATTCATGTTCATTAAATGTTTTTCTGCACTATTTACATAAAAACATTTATTTTCCTCTCAGGATACTGACCTAACAGCTGGCGGGAAACGATGCGAGTTCCAGTTTTGCGAGTTCTCTTTTGCGAAAACTCTTGCGCGTTCCTGCAAGAGCCCGATGGATTTCTGGTCATTTGTCATTAAATATCTTGCGCTCAACCAGTGAGAAATGTGTGGCACTTTCTTCTATTATTATTCAACACAAATTAGAATTTCCCGACCATATTATTCAAAGCAGCACTTTTACCGTTGTCTTTTGTTATACTGAGCAACCTTCAGCCTCTTATGCAAGTGCGTTATGAACGTGCTTCCTTTCGAACGTACTGCAAAAGAGCTCACTTTGTGCGGTGAATTAAAACTAAATTAAATTCTGGGGTTTTACGTGCCAGAAACACGTCCTCATTATGAGGCAAGCGTTAGCGAAGATCTCAGGCATAAATTTTGACCACATTGTATTCTTTAACATGCTCCCAGTACACAATACACAGGCCGTTTCGCCCTCATCGAAATGCTGCCGCCTTAGCCAGTATTTGACTCCACGACCTCGTGTTTAAGAGCGCAGTGCCATAGTAGATAAACCAGCACGACGGGTCGCTTTTGCGGTATCGACACGGGACAACTTCTGACGTCCTCTTGAAGTAAAATGGGCGCTGCACCTGGCGTCGTCGCTTGAGTTTTACGTTGCGCAGTGCCCACGCTTTTGCCACTTGTGCATGTATCCAGCATTATCACCAATATTATCTCTAGTACGTTGAAGCTATTTATAGGTTTCAGCGAGGGTATTACACAAAGTGGGATCATTTAAAAAAAAGATTAAAGAGAACAAGTTCTTTTGAACAAGAAATAAGTATTGTTGGAAGTATAGAGCGGTCAACAAGCAAATAACAACAATGTTCCGGTAGTCATTTTTCATAATATTAAACTGCACAATAGCCGAAATATAAAAAAGTACACTTGCAGGAAGCATATAGGACGCCGCAAGAAACAAGATTGCGTAGTTATAAATTCCTTAAATTTTTCAGCATCGCCTCGACGAAAATTTATTCTAGTAGGCTTTATCAGCAGTCGAATACGTTAGGATGTAATGATTTATTAAACGCGTTACTTTACCGCAGAGACGTTGAAGGCTCACCGAGTTGAATATGCGATGAGATATCAACGATTAAATTATCATTACTTAAAACAAATAAATTCAGGGCATTTACGCACCAAAACCGTGATCCGATTATGAGGCACGTCATCGTGGGGGACTGCGGATTACTTTTCGCCACCTGGGTTTCATTAACATACACCCATGTCGCGGTAGAGGAACATTTTTACATTCTGGCCTTAACGTAATGTGGTAGCTGAGATTGGAATGGAACCTACTGCTTAGCAGCGCAACAACGTAGCCACTGACCTCCTAACTCGGCAGGTTTGAATTAGTATTGAGCCGTGCAGCCAAAAAAAATGTGATATTTGTGAAATAAACAAGATTACTGTATCTGTCGCCTGAGAGCTAGAGCGCCTAGAGTTTCAGAGATCATTTATTGTCGCTTACACTGTACTTACTACTACTGCAACTGGACGGGTTGAACATGGTGGCATGATTCTTAATGGATTTCAGAGCATCAATTATTTAAACTTCATGGCGATTGTTTTGCTGAATGTTTTGCCTATGAAAAAATTGGGGTGGAGTGGATGACAAGTCACTGGCGAACATCGACATTAATTCTGAGCTATCAAAAGGCAACCAGGTAACACTGCGCCAGCTCTTGCTGGAATTCAGGGCATGTGTCGCAAATTCATCTAAAGTACGCTGGACTTCAATGACAAGATACAGGCTTATTACATGCGATGACGCACGCCTGATACGTCAGCAGCCCTACCGCGCATCGGCAAAGGAACACGGAGCGGATTCATACGCAAGTACAAGAGATGCTTGAAGATGGCGTTATCGAACCTTGCTCACGCTCGCCTCCGGTGGTTCTACTCAAAAAGAAAGATGGAACGCTACGCGTCTGCTCCGACTACCGGAAGCTCAGCAACCCAACTAAAATGGACGCGCACCCGTTGCCACGTATCGGCGACCCTTTAGATAGACTCGATTTGAAAAGCGGCTACTGGCAGAACGAGGTAGACGGACGAGATCTCGAGAAAACTGTCTTTGTGACTTCCGATGGCTTCTACAAATTTTGTGTGTTTAGCTTCGGCTTGGGTTCAGCCCCAGCACATTTTCAGTGAATGATGGATGCTGTCCTCGCTGGACTGAAGTGGCAGACTTGTCTTTTGTATCTTGATGACGTAGTACAGTGTCGATCACACTTGTCTAGAGTGGCCCGAAGGCTGCTCCGCACTGCGCCTGCGACGCCTAGCGACAAGCCCTGGGTTCGAGATGTGTTGGCCGATAGCGCCACGCGCGTTGACGCTGCGGCATTCGCGGGCAGCCAAGATACAGGCCGCAGCATTCTAGCCGTGTCACGCTCGCAGCTCAGCTGGCAGGGCTCGTCCAGTGATAAAAAGCCGGTGCTCGCGACCCGCAAATCACGCAGGCCTGTATCTTGGCCGCCCGCGAACGCCGCAGCGTCCACGCGCCTGGCGCTATCGGCCAACACATCTCGAACCCGGTGCTTGTCGCTAGGCGTCGCAGGCGCAGTGCGGAGCACCCTTCAGGCCACTCTAGACAAGTGTGATCGACACTGTACGTAGTAGTATCTTCTGAAACATTTTATCAGCATCTTTATGATCAATGTGCTGGAAGCAATCCGATCGGCTCATCTAACGCTTAAACCAGAACAGTGCCACTTTGATTATGAAGAGCTCAAGTCTCTTGGACACGACACAAGTGCCAGAGGAGACCGACCCGATCGACAAGTTTGGCACTGTAGCATAATTTCCTCCTCCTGCCGACAAGAAGGCCACAAGAAGGCCACTCAAAGACAGCGGAACCCTTAGCTCGCCTTACAAGGGATTACACGCCGTTTGCCTGGACAAATGAGCAGGAGGTAGCCTTCGCTGAACTACGACAACGTATGCAGTCAGCACCCGTCCTGGCACATTTTGACGACGAGGCTGACACCAAGGTGCATATTGACACCTGTAACATAGGTCTTAGCACAGTATTCGTCCAACGTCTAGAAAGGCAGTAACAGCTTATGCCAGCCGCTCGCTGTCCCGTGCCGAGGCGAACTACTCTACCACAAAAAAAGTGTCTCGTGGTCGTGTAGGTTATGACGAAGTTTCGCCATTGTCTACACCGCCATCCCTTCAAATTGGTGACATACCACCATGTTCTATGCTGGTTGGCAAGCATATACGCGATACTTCCGGACGACTGGCAGGATGGAGCTTGCTGCTACAGGAATTTGACGTCACTACCGTCTATAAATCTGGCCACAAGCATGAAGACGCCGGCAAATTGTCGCGTGCACCCGCCGAACTTCTAATTCGAGAGTCAGAGTACGACGACGGCTTCCTGGGCACCATTACTGAATCACACTTGATCAGCCGGCAGCGCGACGACGCTGAAATTCGACCTACCATCGACCACTTAGAGGGCTGCCCAAGAAACATACCACGCCGTCTACGCCACGCATTTACGCCCCTTCTGGCCATTTCTCTATGTAGACATCTCGATGTACATCGACGTCCAGCACAATACATGTGGTCACATGTTGCCTTACGTGAAACAACAAGAAACAGCACGGTTCACACCATTTCGCCTCCTTTACGGCAGCCAATTTCAGATGAGCCTGGACGCTATGCTTCCATGTCGAGACGCAAAGCTCCTAACTAGTGACGCCTACCAATTTGCTGAACGCGCTGAGGAAGCTCGCCAACAGGCGCGGGTTACATCGGTCAACAGCAAAAAGCAGATGCACGGCATTCTATAATACCTACCTCAGACAAGTGTCCTACAGTCCCTGAGACCAACCATTGGTGCGGGCTCTGGTACGCCGATGTGGCCTTTGTGAAAAATTGCTGAGTAGTTGGTTCGTACAAAGTGCTGCGCCGCATAATAGTGACGTAAACTACGAAGGTGTTCCTCACAGTGCGGCACAAACACGGCTTAGATAACAACCTAGCTCCGACATCGTTCACGGCGTGCGCTTGAAACGAAATATTGCGCGTTCATTTTAACTCGATAGCGTCATGGACACCGCGCCACAGAAAATCCGGTGTCGGTGTTTGCTTCGGCGCCGGCGGGTATGTCCGTATGAAGCAAATCCTCCCGAACCACGCATCCCGATCCATGCAAGCACTCCGCGTGGTGCAGAGGCGTTGCTGTACAAAATAAATTTCTCAAAGTAAAATGCGTCAGAAAATTCGTAATGTACAACTAACACTGAACCTATAGACACGATAGTGTCGGATTGTAATTTGAATATATGAGAAAACATAATTCGGTTACGCGGAAACTCAAACACAAACCCCTTTTGCCACTGCCGTTTGAGGTCTCTCTTTTAGTTGGAGCGGTGCGCTCGGTTCGGTTCCGTGCAATACCATTCAGATAGCGCTCGCATCCGCAGTGGCGACGGCGGTGGCGCCCGCCCTGGGGGGAAACAAAGAAATAACCAGAAAGCTCGCCTCCAAGGATAGCGTTCGCCGAAAGCGTTTCCAGGAAAAACATTACTGTTACATAAGCTGCAGTTGCCGGGAAGCACAAGCAGTCAAGGATCTTTGAATGCTACCGCGCTCCACTCTTAAAAGCGAAGCTTAAGCGTCCTGCAAATGTTTCCTCCATTTGTTATTTTTATGTCTACGGTCCTATTTACGCTAATGTGGTTACCTCTCCGTTTATTGAGACTGCACGCGTCCAACTTCAACACGACTGTACTTTTGTCTTTACTGTAGTTATCACTGTCTTCTGTTCTGTGCGCGAGCATCTGCCTTGAGCACGTATGTTCTTTTTTTTTTTCTCTTTCCTACGCCATTTCTTGAGCATCGAGCCGACGGTCTGTCCGAGGAAAGGGAAAAATGTCACCTGCAGTGGTGGGCACAGTACAAGAGAAGAGGCTAGCGAGGACACGAAAAAGAAATTTAAATTATGCGGGTTTTTTTTATTTTTTTCGTGTCCTCGCTAGCCTCTTCTCTTGAACTGTGCCCACCACTGCAGGTGACATTTTTCCCTTTCCTCGGACAGAACGTCGGCTCGATGCTCATGAAATGGCCTAATAAATAAAAAAAAGAACATATGTGCTCAAGGCAGATGCTCGCACACAGAACAGAAGGCAGTTATAACTATAGTAAAGATAAAAGTACAGCCGTCGTGAAGTGGCACGTGTACAGTCTCAGTAAACGGAGAGGTAACCACATTAGCGTAAATAGGAGCGTAGACAAAAAACTTGGCTCCCCGAGGTCTCAGTCCCTCAGGACTCAAATAAAGTTCTTGTCATGTCATATGGGGTTTTACGCGCCAAAACCATTTTCTGATTATGAGGCACGCCGTAGTGGAGGTCTCCGAAAATTTTGACCACCTGGGGTTCTTCAACGTGCACCTGAATCTAAGTACACAGGTGTTTACGCATTTCGCCCCCATCGAAATGCGGCCACCATGGCCGGGTTTCGATCCCCCGACCTCGTGCTCAGCAGCGAGGACGCGAAGAAAGAAGTGCGCATGCTATCCACCCCGCTTGACAGCCAGGTGTCACCAATGTGTTTTTGAAGAGCCAGCTTCTCAATAAACGCCTAAGAAAACTCGTTGCGGGGCCAGTTGGTGAGGCTTTTTTTTTTTCTTTCTCAAGAAAGTAATCCAGCGCTACTTTTTACAAGGAAGTGTTAGCCCCTAGTTTCAGTTTCAGTTTATTATTCTTTAAATATAATGAATGCATAAGACAATATACAGACGAAGGTCCCAAAGTCAAAGACTGCAACGGGACCCTCGGTTAATAATAACAATGGAGAGACGTATGAAAGATGAGCAAGCTAAGTAACCGAAACAAACACAATCGCGAAAAATACAACGTAGAAAAATTAAAGGAAAACAATAGTCAGTATAAAACCCTCTAGTGCATAAAAAAACTGTGGGTACATACAAATGGCAAATGTAGTGTAATGTATGGTGCAAACTTACTTACGCATGTATTAAAGCTTAAGGCCATGACTAAATGCATGAAAATGTGAAGATTTAGTGGTGTGGGGTAAACCATTCTATAGCTTTATAGCAACTAATGATCATGTAATTTTTCCATTGTTAGAATTAACCATGGGCAGTAGAAAATTGGAGTTACGTGCAAACCTGGTATCATTATTATTGATGAGGTACCTGGAATCAATGAACTCGTATGAAAGCTGTTTATTAAGTAATAATTAAAACATAATTTTTAGAGGATAGTTCAACAAGTTTGTTAAAAGAAGGATGTTATTTTCACGAAGTAATTTAGTAGTACACGTGAAAAAGCGGCTGTTAGAGATAATGCGTATGGCTTGGTTTTGTAAGTGCTGAATAGACGAGATATGACAGCAATATGTGTTTCCCCAGGAAACAATGCCTTAATTAATATGACTGTGAATGAAAGCAAAGTATAAGGCCAATAACCCGTCTTTGGAAAAATATGCTCTTGATGTGACTAATGCTCTAATAGAGAAGGTACGCTTTTGCTTAATGAAAGCAATGAGTTGAGAAAACTTTACGTTAGAATCTCATTTGATGGCCAAAAATGATACACAGTCGGAGACGGGAATGTGATGACCACCTACAATTATCTAAGGCATGCCAAGTAGTATTCTTTGGCTAGATCGGAAAATCATGAAGTGAATTTTGTAGGATTGATAATTAAATTATTGGTAGAACACCATGCAACAATATGTTCAAACTCACTGTTTCGATTAAGGATTAAGGTTGTTAAAGATTTGTCACACAAGGAGATAGTAGTATTGTCTGTGTATGGTACACAATGTGCAAATTTAAGACAGGTAGTTAAATCATTAATATAAAAGGAGGGACCTTGTATGGAGTGATGCCTTGTGAGATATCTTGATTAATAACTTTAGTATCAGAATAAGCATCTCCAGAAAAAGCGGTTTGTTCTCTGTCATGCAGGTAACCTTTATGCCTTTATGAGTTTTAGTACTGGACCGGTAATTCCCAGGGCCTATAGCTTAGCAAAAAGCATGTTATCATTAATTGCACTAAAAGCATTAGTGAAGTCCAAAAATACTGAACCAATGAAGTACTGAACCAAAGCTTTCCTTTTAGTATTTTTGTATAGGTTTTCTTTTTTTTTTCTCATACTAGTCAGTAAACCTTTCGTTACCCAAGGATTACCGGGACACTTAGAACGTTTCCTGCATCTGACGGTAGTTGCGTTAGCGCGAACGGCTTCAAGAAAGATGGAACAAACATTTTCAAGTCGGTATTTTTTATGTCGGCGTTCTTTAGCAAAAATGTGAGCAGATCCCGGCGGCAATGCAACGTAGCATCGGCCTTGCGTATCCCCATAAGGACGAAGCTTCAAGCACTCTGCGAAGTGAAGCGAACAGTACGTAAATTCTTGGGAATCACGTATACAACAGCCAGAACAGCATACGTTTCAATAAAGACCAAACACAAAACAAGCATCCGAACCGCATAATTGATGGTAAGGCGCTCCTGATAACAATGCGAAGCGTAGTAGCACACCCCGCATACGTTGCGCGGTAAAGATTACTGCTGCGCAAGCTGGCGCGGCGGCGGTAGCGTGCGACGTGTGGAGTGACGTCCCTAGCCTTTCGTATATAATGAAACCTAGCAAGTGATTGTTGCAGCACTGCTATTGGCATCGGCGTGCTGTCAAAATTACCGTTACTCCCATTACTCTAAATTACGATTACCAAAATTACTCTAAAGCAATAAAGCATTAGATACCCCGTCAGCAGTTGTAGTGGTCGTTTGCAACAGCTTCGTTGGACAGCCACCTTCGCAGGGCCGGGATGGCGAGTCAGTTAGTTTTAAACGAGGACACAAGAAGACATAACAGGAAGGGCGAAAACACTTTTACAGAAGTCGCTTACAGGTAAATGCAATAGATAGATTTCATAAAGCGCCGCATTCCTTGAATAACCCATAGAAATTTGTGGCAATAAATCATTTGGAAAATTCAGTTGCTACGTACATGCTGACAAACACCCCTGATTGGTGGCTATAGAGAGGAATGCTCCTGAGCCCAATATCATTAATTCCCTCCAGGCCCTATATCTACGGAGGCTTAATAAGAAAAGCTAAAGAAGAAAGCATAAGTACCATTCTGTATGGAAACGGTGGGACACCTAAGGTAAAAGATCATCTGGAACCATCCAGTCCATCCTTCATTACACCTCCTTGATTTTTTTTGCTTTCTATGTTTTAGAGAGGCGATAATCACTACAAATCAATCAGGCAATAACGTCGTTCTTTAAAACACCACAACTCCACTCCCAGAGATCTTATAAACATGCAGTCATCAACATATTTCCCACTCATGTCAGCCCTTGTCAGGCCCTTCAAAGCTATAAATGGTTCGATTTTCATAAGTAGAAATTAACTAAATTTTGACCATCTACAACAATTTGGTTGATTCTTGTCACCGAGAACCCTTGCGAGTTTTCGTCATCAGTGGCAAAACTGAGTGGGCGAGGGTTCTTATGGCACATTATATCGCTCTGCACAGCACCTTCACTGTCGGCTCTCAGCGTCTGTCTTCAGCGCCTGCGACCGCATTCCGCTTTGGTTGAGACGTACAGGCGCTCGTGAGCGTAGATTTTGCAGTCGCATTAGCAAGCCAAAAATCCATAGAAATCAATGAAGGTTTAACCGAAGCTCTTACCCACGTTAGTATATCTTCTGCTGCGCCGTCATTCATCTCCTCGTGCTCTGAAATGGTTTCTTCTAATTATTAGTGTCATATTCGTCCGTTTTGTTATGTAGTAGTAGTAGTAGTAGTAGTAGTAGTAGTAGTAGTAGTAGTAGCAGTAGTAGTAGTAGTAGTAGTAGTAGTATGTTGCAAACTAGTACTAATACTACTACTATCAATACTACTAATCAATTCCGCTTTCAAGAGCGGATGTTTAAAAAAAACTATAGCATATTTGCACGCGAATGCATGCTGTCTGGTTCGAAAGCGCCCAATTTCAGGCATGCCTCGACTGCATTCCATGGACCCTAACTTAAGCCTTCGGACACTGGCAGACAGTTCCGAGGAGACGTAACCCTTCAATGTAGGTTACAGTTTGACGTAGCATTCACGAATGCCTACGCCTCCCGCATAGTAATGGCCGACACCACATGCAGCCGTGACAAATAAGCCATATGCTGTGCCAGTGTCTGCAGTAGTGTCCACATAGATGCTCACTTAACGCTGTGCTCAACAGGTTCAACGACCAACCTACGTCAGAAGAGATAATACTGCAATATAGATGTGACTGTATATTCTATCGGAAGGCTGCACATTTTTGTGCTTCTGGTTACCATCTCTGCTTTTCCTCTCTCTCTCACTGCCTCTCTAATAATTACGTTGCTTACACATACATCAAGAAAATGAATTGTATTGAACACGTCCTGATATTCCACTAGAACTATCACAAACGATTGTTTCTGGTCCCGGCTCTTCAAGGCCAGGCAAGAACCTCATCTATATTTTGCCGAACGTAAAAGGGGTGACAGAAATGCTCACTGCTTCAGTCACGTGTGTCAGTGCAGTGTATGTTAGATTGATGCTTTTTGCTCTTCATATCTGGCCCATTTTCCATTTCCATTTGTCATAGTAGCCACGCAACCTTGCGGTGGCAACAGCATTTGCATCCCACCGCACTGGTGCGTAAACAAAAACTACGTGGAGTAAACAGAGCCACGCTTCGTTCGTACTATTTGTAAACGCAACGCATCACTGCCCACTAGCGGTCACACGCTTCAGTGCGTCGTCACTGCTGCTGCTAATTAAGAGCCAGGGCCTGCAGAAGAACCTGCACCTCTTTATTAACGACGCCGTCCCTTCTGCTTTGTACAGATGGCCCATTTTCTGGTAGATGCGTCTCGCTTTGGTGCAAATTACTGGCAGTTTGCTAAGGCTTTGTTCTTTTTTTACTCAATTGTCACGATTAACTGCTCATTCCGCGTTTCTGTTTCGACCAGTAATGACCAGCGTGCGTTCCTAGTAAATGTAAGTGACATCGAGCACCTTAGTCGCTCTGAGCGTGGCATATTCCGAGAAAGAGGGAGCAGCTCAGGGGGCCATATACTAAGAGAGGTAAGGGAAAGGAACGATACAGATTAGAAGAGAGCCAGCAAGAGGTCTAACCAGAGACAGTTCTGTTTGAATAGCCTTTACTCGAAAGCAAAAGAGACAGGGATTTTGAGAAGAGAGAGCAAGCAGCATGAAGCACACGCTCCAAAAGGCCTCCACGCAGCGCTGCTCAAGTTGAGTCGTGCAGAACACTCTAGCGAGAAAACGTGTGGAAACTTCCCCTCTTGAACCCAGCGATGACCCTAATGAAAGACTCCAAACCCCTTGGAGCAGTCGAGGTTTAGTACCCTTTCCGCTAAAGCTTCAATAAGCTTTCCATGCTTTATTGTCTCTCTGTGAAAGAAAGAAGCAGCCACAAAAAGCTACTGCACCGAGCACCTTGGCGAAGTGGCTGCCCCCGCCAATAAACTGCAACGGACAGTTGGCAGAACGTAAGTAGAACGCACAGTAAGAACGTTTCATATATTATTTCAATCACTTAGAACACAGAACTGGGAAGGCAACATTATGCCTCACAAGCATTATAGCAAACTGAAACAGCTTCTACACCAATAAATAAAGCGGCTATGCGATACGCTAACATATGAAACAAAGGCGGGGCGCTCTAAGCGCGCTTTTTAGCATATGAAAGATAAATGGACCTTCTAAGCGCAAGCACGACCCCTCTGACTACCATCGCACGTTATGAGCCATAGTTGCTCTTAGAGAACTGCACGGGCCCGCCCCAACCCGCACGCCCGAGCCCGACCCTGCTCGCGGGCCATGTCGGGTCGTCCGAAACGTTCTTCGGCCAGGTTCACACAACAAAAAGTTAGTTTCGTCATTCACAGTTTTACCGCTGTATTATTCACCGTCGCTACTACGTGACACTATGCCAATTTTGGTACGCACCAATACGTAGTCGGCTCTTTCATGACCTACATAACACGCATGTCATGACATTCACGTCATGACCTATCATTTATATTTGTCATACACTCTTGTCATACTATGCGAATTTTGGTAAATAGCAAGTTAACTAAACGACCATGGCAGCCCCAAGATCTAGGCAGCTGTTTCATGATGAATAGGATACACATGTCATATTTTTAATGTTACGACCGATCATTTATATTCATCATACAATCTTGTCATACTATGTCAATTGTGGTGCCTAGCAAGTTAAAGGACAATGAGAGTACTAAGACGTAGGCAGCTGCTTCATGACCTACATGACACACGTTATGATATTAATGTCATGACCAATCATTTATGTTTATCATCCCTCTTGCCATACTATGCCAATTGTGGTACATACCTACTTAACGAAACGACCACGACAGCACCAAGACATAGGCGGCAAGGTAGATAGGTCATCATCGTGATCGTTAACATCATCACAAGCCTATTGTATGTCCACTGCAGGACAAAAGCCTCTCCATGCAACCTCCAATTACCCCTGTCCTGGGGCAACCGATTCCAACTAGCGCCTGCGAATTTCTTAATTTCGTCACCCCACCTAGTCTCCTGCCATCCCTGACTGCGCTTCCCTTCTCTTGGCGCCCGTTCTGTTCCATCGCTTCTTGCGCGGTCATTAACTTGTTTTCGAGCTTCTTTGTAAGCCTCCAAGTTTCTGCCCCAGATGTTAGCACCGGTAGAATGCATTCATCGTACACCTTTCCTTTCAATGATAATGGTAAGTTTCCAGCCAGGATCTGACAATGTCTGCCGTATACGCGCTCCAACCCATTTATATTCTTCTACAAATTTCCTTCTCACGATCAGAGTCCCCTTTGAGTAACTGACCTAGGTAAACATACTCCACAAATTCTAGAGGCTGACTGGTGATCCTGAACTCTTGTTCCCTTGCCTCGCTATTGATCATTATCTTTGTCTTCATATTAATCTTCAACCCCACTCTTACACTCTCTCTGTTAAGGTCCTCAATCATTCGTTGTAACTCGTTCCCAGTGTTGCTGAAAAGGACAATGTCATCTGCAAATCGAAGGTTGCTGAGATCTTCGCCGTTTATCCTCATTCCTAAGCCTTCCTAGTTTAATAGCCTGAATGATTCTTCCAAGCACGCAGTGAATAGCATTGGAGAGTTGTGTGTCCTTGTTTGACGCCTTTATAGGCATCTTCCCACGTTCCTTATGGAGAATTAAGGTGACTGTGGAATATCTGTAGATGTTTTGCAAGATATTTACGTAATCGTCCTGTACTCCTTGATAACGCAATGCCTCTATGACTGCTGGTGTCTATTGTGAATCAAATGCTTTTTTGTGATCTACGAAAGTCATATAGAGAGGTTTATTACTCTGCGGATTTTTCGATCACCTAATTGATGACATGGATGTGATCCATTGTAGAGTATCCCTTCATGAAACCTGCCTGTTCCCTTGGTTGACTGAATCCCAGTGTTGCCGTTATCCTATTGGAGATTATTTCGGTGAATATTTTATATAATATTGGAAGTAAGCTAACGGGCCTATAATTTTTGAAGTCTTTAACGTCTCCTATTTAATTGATTAGTATAATGTTGGCATCCTTCCAGTTCTCTCGGACCCTTGAAGTCGATTGAAGCATTATGTCTCGTCCTTCTTTGATTAACATGATGGCTATTCCATCTTCTCCTGCCGCTTTTTCCCGCTTCATATCTTGCAAGGCCCTTCTAACTTCCTCGCTAGTTATAAAAGGAGCCTAGGTAATCTGTTCATTGCTACTTTGATGGAGGTATTGTGGCTGCTCTTTGTACTGTACAGGTCAGAATATAATTTTTCCGCTACTTTTACTATACCTTCGAGATTGCTGATGATATTACGCTGCTTATCTTTAAGTATATACATCTTGGTTTGTCCTGTGCCAAGTTTCCTGTTCATTGATTTCATGCTGCGTCGATTTTTTACTGCTTCCTTATTCTTTCTCACATTATAATTTTGAATATCCCGTATTTCCTCCTTGCTTATCAGTTTTGACAGTGCCGCGAATCCTACCTATCTATTGAGTTGGGCACTTTCATTCTTTGTAGTTTCTATTTAAGTCATTTGTTACTTGGGAGAGCTTATATATACCTACTGGTTGCCTTGGTGCCTTACCTCCCACTTCAATGCTACCTCTGAAACCAGCCGAGTTAGGGTTTCAATCATAAACTCTGTGTCATCTTCTTTCTGTCCTAAGGCTGCATATTTGCTTGCAAGTACGAGCCTGAATTGGTCTGCTGTTACCCTTACAGCGCCTAGGTTGCCCTGTTTCTTCTTCAATAATATTACTCATAACGCGCACTTGTAACAAGGACGAAGATGTGTTGACTCGCCCAGCTAGCTACCGTACTACTGTTTCTTCTTGACCAATTTTAATCTTTCTCTGTTCAAATTGAGGTGAATCATAGCCCTGACTCACCTATGATCACTGCACTTCACCCTACCTAACGCTTCTACATCCTGCACTGTACTGTGAACGGCAGAAAGTGTGAAATCAATTTAATTAGTCGTTTCACCATTAGGGGCCTTTCCAGGTCCACTTTGTGTTTGCTACGATTCCTGGAGAAGGTGCTCATTATTCGCAGCTTATTTCTTTCTGCGAATTCTACCAGCATCTCACCTCTTTCCGCGAATCCTGCCAACATATTTCCTCTAGTGTTCTTAGAATCGACGCCGTAGTCTCCAATTGCTTGTTCACCAGCCTGCTTTTCTCCCGCTTTTGCATTGAAGTCGCCCATTACTATGGTATACCGAGTTTGTACTTTTATTATCCCTAATTCAACATCTGCATAAAAATATCAATTTCATCATCATCATGACTGGAGGTTGGAGCATAGGCTTGTACTACTTTTAATCTATACCTATTATTAAGCTTTATTACGACTACTGCTATCCTCTCATTAATGCTGCAGAATTCGTTAACATTACCTGCTAAGTCCTTATGGATTAGGAATCCTACACCCTACTGCTTCTTATCTGGAAGTTTTCTATATAGCAGAGGACGTGGCCATTTATTTGCCAGCACTGTATAAGCCTCACCAGTTCTTCTAACCTCACTAAGCCTGCTGATATCCCAAACAATGCCTGATAGTTCCTCAAAGAGTCCTGCTAGGCTAGCTTCACTGGAGAGAGTTCGGGTGTTAAACGTTGCAAAGGTCAGTTTCCATATTAAATAGATACTGCCAAAGTGCAAATGTTCGCCTAGAAGTGCTTCGTGTTTTAAAAAAAACGAGAAACAGATGTCTGCCGGTCTCATGCTAGCAATCTCCCATCGGGTATCTGTCCTTCCCAAGCTTTGAGGTCCCGTATTGGCTGAGCATTTGGCCGGGAGCACGCTTGCGCCTTATTTACCGGCAGGTGCCAGGCGGCAGCTATCGTCTGCATCCCGCCACCATGGTAGAAGCTCTACTAGAACGCTGTCTGTAATCGGACAATGGGCGCACAGAGGCCTATAAATCTCCGTACGGCCCCTCTCGAGATGGCAACTGCCACTTATGATAACTGTCGCCCTTGTCGTCGCCGGAAATGACAAGCTGTCGAGCGGTAGCGCTGCCTTAAATCCAAACGCTTTCGGACTTCCCGCGCTACACCGACAGCACAGCTGCGAGCATCCGGGGCTCTAATTGTGTTGTTACAGCTGCCGACAAGGGACCCCGCCACCGCCGTCGAGACCTCGGAGGCTCTCTGCGTCATGCGGGACGCCCGCGAACCGCTAGTGTTTCGTTATTCGCCTCCGGGGCCCCGGCAGCTGTGCGAAGTCGCTTCTGTCGTCTTTGTTGCTTGAACGAACCCTCCCTCTCCGCGCACGGTAACTCGCTCGCCGTCTTCCGCTGTGCTCCGGCCTTCGCAGTCAGTTGAGCCCGTCGGAAAGCAAACAATTGGTCTTGTGGAGGAACGAAATAAAGTGGAAGAGGGACGCGATGACGCCGTCAGCGTGCGTGAGCTCCTCGTAGCTTTGTCAGTGATGCTGAGCAAATCCTTGTGAACGCCCGTGCCTCCTTGAAACTGCATGGCGATCCCCTTAAAGTAGCGGTCTAGTGCTAAAATTCCTAGCCGTTTGCGTTGGTTTCCAGCGATCCAGATTGAACAGCGGATATCCAGGGGTAAGCTTAGTCATCGTTCCTTTTTTTTTTTTTCGCTACCAGTTTCAGCTCACGTGTGCTTAGAATAGTATGGCTGCAGTTGGAAAACTGTCATTGTTCAGAGTTCCACTTGAATCTCTATAAATAATGCGCATTTTTGTTTTTCGGCTTTTAAAGAAATCACGCTCTTCTTATCATGCACAAAAATTTGGGAAAATTGAGGACCACTATAAGCAATTTATTTTTTTTCTTATATTTAACAAACCTTGTCACTCTGTTGCTTCGGACGGCACAACATTATTTGGTCAATTTTGGTTTCATATCGTAAAAAATCTAATATTTTGCTCAAAGAACGTTATTATACCAAAAAGCGGGTATTAGCGTACCCTTAGTTATCTGGAAGCACTTGCTCATGTGCCTAGCGAAATAGTACGAGGACGAATCAGAAATTCCTTTCCCCTATATTTTTCACCAAAATACGGCTGTAAATGTGAAGTCAATATATACATTCCTAAAGTGGACTTTTCTTGGACCGGCCCGGCTTTATCTGCCGGGAGCTCCTTGGCACAGCGCTGCTGTCAGTTGATGAAGATGGCGGTTGTGCTTCACGAGTCCACGGCGTACGAGCATCGAAGTGCGATTTACTTTCTGTAGAGCAAGGGACGAACGTCCATCAAAATCCACAGGGAAATTCAGCCGACGTATGGGGAAAAGTGTATCACTTTCAGAAGTGTAAGGTGGTGGTGTTGTGAGTTCACAAAAGGCCGTAAAGGCTTGCATGACAATAAACGCTGGGGAAGCCGCGAGCGTCGGTGACTGACGATAGGAGCATCTCAAATTTAGTGCTGCGATAGGACAAATGTCTTAACCGGTGTGGGGACTATATGGAAAAATAGTGTAAAGTACGCAGAACAATACGTATATTTGTAGTTACCTCTATGCACCTTATTTCGTCTAATCAAAATAGGGGCACAGAATTTCTGATTGGCCCTCGTATATTTATGATAGCTCGAACCTCATATGAAGCTGCAGCAGATAAACAAAGGCTCACAAGAAGCGCTTATGAAAGCAACGAGAGTAGAGGGCTCGCTGAAATACAATTTGGCCGGAGAGTACTCAGCTCAGTATGGTTGTTCCCTCCAGCTAGTACTGGCAAGAAAAAGATCACTTCTTAAAGAGAACTTTTGAATACGTGCCAATCGTCACAACTAAGCATATTAAAGAGAACTGAGCGTGCAGCTAGATAGTTTCTGTAATGTGATCGAAACGCGATTGGGAATAGGCATTTTTCAATAAAATATGCATGACTTCAGCAAAATTGTATAACTGGCAACTGCAGCCACCAACAACTTCGTAAAGACGGAGTTCACGCTTTAAATTTGAGCGTAAGCATAGCTTACGTATAATAATAGCTATGTATAGTAGTTATTCAATTTATCAGAGCAAGATGTTTTTTTTTCTGAGATGTTGAAGGATAAAAGGAATCCTAGCTTTTTAAAAATATTTTGTGAGAATAAGCGCGTGTCATAGCAATAATTTATGCCTTCATCTTTCCAGACGTTAAAACGTTATGAATCGCTAAATTTCCTGTGGTTACCGTGGGGCGTATTCTGAGACTATCACGTGGTTATAGTAAGAAAAAGAAACATTTTAAGGGATTTCAAAAACAATACAGTCGGTATAATTACGCTATAGAATTGATAACAATAAAAGAAAGTTGAAGCGAGAATTTACATTTTAATGGCTGTAACATACGTGCACATTTTCCCCAAGAAGCATAACAGCCGACCTTATACTTTCACTAATAGTAGCCGTCTTTCCGGTTTTGACATTTGGATCATCCTTCGCCGAACATGGTGGTAACAGCGGTCATTGTGAAATTTACAGAATGAATTATTCACTAACTCTGGTTCCGGTGTCATGTTCCATAGGTATCTGACAAAGTGCAATTTAACGAAAGCGGCTTTCTGTCGACCTGAAGGAGCGTTTTCAAATAACCATTTTATAAGGTAGAGATGCCGAATTTGGCACTTCCAGTGAACAGAAGCTCATTCTAAATGTAGCTTCGACGTATACAATACCGTTAAATCGGACAATAGACACCCCCCCCCCCCATCGTTGCAGGATGGTGGAGGCCTGCTTTCTTCAGGTGGTACAAAAGTGCCAGTAGTCAACCAAATATCGCCACCAGTCTCTTGGAGCTCAAAGCGGAATTTGGCCACCATGAGTAAACTGCCTTGAACAGTACCTGTTACTGGCCGCAAGTGCATAAGTCGGCAAACGCTGTAGTCAACACCAGTATAAAAATGCGCAGGCCCACTAATCTCATAATCTTCGCAGATGTATTACAGGCGAGACTTATTTTATCGAAATCTTTATATTGCATATGTCACGTTTTCTAAGTATTCTGTGCTGCTTGCATCGCATATCCCATGCACTATGATTTGTGCACCTACATGGAATTCTTAAAAGCGCTCGTCAGAGTACAACGCTGCATTGACACGACGCTAGCGCTAATAGCGATCCAGTCACTCGTCACCAGAGGCAATGTTTGTTGGCGGCCCTAACTGTCAAATTATTTGAATCTGACGTCAGCGCGATCAACGACCTAAACCTTTATCAGTGGACATGCTTTCAGTGTGTGTGTGCGCGTGTGCGCGTGCGTATGTGTGTATGTGTGTATGTATGTATGTGTATGTGTATGTGTGTGTATATGCGTGTGTATGTTTATGTTTGTGTGTATATGTGTGTGTATGTGTGTGTATATGCGTGTGTATGTTTATGTTTGTGTGTATATGTGTGTGTATGTGTGTGTGTGTGCGTGTGCGTGTGCGTGTGCGTGTGCGCGTGCGCGTGTGTGTTTCGCTCTAACACATGCCCTCCAGACATTCACTCGAAACGCTGATAACAGTCAATGACAGCTTTATTTATGCTCACGCAAATCAATTTGTACCTTGTTTTACTCATGTTATGGATACGTATGCGCGTTAAAACGTGTGAAATGGTTTAGGCGCGTTGTACGAAATTGCCAACTTTGCTAATTGTCCTTTGGTGCTTTCAACAGCCCCCAAGAGTGCGTCTTTTCAATACTCCAAAACCCATCTGGATCAAACTTTGCCGGAATAAATCCTTTTTCAGCAAGGATATGCCTGAGAAATTTCGAAGTTGTGTACGCTGTGAAAGTGAGTTTGGTCCTATAAACGTTGTTGCACGTGCCACAATTGTGAGCCCGTGCCTCAGCTTATTACTGCTTACGCTGAAAAAAAAAATAACCGCAGATCCTTCAAAACCTGCAATAATGTTTCTCTATCAGCCCTGACAACGCAATATATTTTTCAGTGAAGTGCATTTAGTGACATCGCTAACAATTTGCTCATGAGCTGTACAAAAATAAAATTGTAATTCCGGTTGCACCTTTGACGCTCTTTCATGTGCAGATCGCAGAATGACAATCACCTTCAATCGAAGTGGCACCAATGGTTTTGTCAGCTTTGACTCATACTGCGGAGACAGCGAAGCTTTGCGCCCACGAAACTGCAATGCGGTGTCTCTAGAATGGAAGAACATCAAATATGAAGTGCCAGTCGAGAAAGGTATGCGTAACAAATTAGTTAGAACCTATGTATGCATCCTTTCTGGGTCTAAAGCCTTTCTTTTTGAGTGCGCTTGCAAAGCTAGCTGCAATCAAATGTCCCGAGGTATTGATCAATAAACAAAAATAAGTAATTCCAACAATAAAATAAGCTTTATTAATAAAATCAGTACCAGACAGGTGATGTATGAGGAACACGACGAGCGGTGAGCAGTGGTTACAACAAGAACGCGATTCATGAGCAATAAACAATGAATTACAAACTTTTGATGCATTTTCATGGGATTACTAATTTCACAAGAAAATTGCAACTGCTTTGCTCGGAGTCACTGATGCACACAATCAAGGACTATTTAATGAAAGCTCCTCTACACCCTTGTTCTCGTAACGGCGAAAACTTACACGTGTATTTTAGTTTCCTTAGCACTTGTAGTAATAGTTTTCGCCGTGGCGAAACTGACTTGATGACACTGTAGAATGTGTATGGAGTTCAATTTTAGCAACGGCTTTTACTGACAGCATCATGAGCTACGCCACACTAAAGCTCCCTAGTTGCTTTGATACATTTCAGGATTATTGTTACGTAGGTAAAACCATTTGCATAATGTATTTCCGAAAAAACTGCGTGAACAAAGACGGAGAGGAGACCAAGCAATACGTGTTCTTTTTTCATTGTCTTTGAATCAGTCGTCCTTCTTCTCTTTAACAAGCAGTTCAATCTGCCACAGAGTCGCAGCAGCTTCACATGTCTTTTTTTTCTGTTCTAGGCAAAAAAGTGCTCATCAACCAAATGTACGGACGGTGTGCTCCGGGTACGCTTACTGCGATTATGGGGCCCTCCGGTGCTGGGAAAACAACGCTTATGAACATCCTATCTGGACATTAGTGAGTTCTCGTTTTCATCAGTTAAGAACAAGAGTAAGGCAAACAAATTAGATGCGCATGGAAATACAGTTAAACTGACCCTGAGTGGGACAGCCCCTCGGAAAGCGCATGTACCGATTAGGATATACTACTTCGGCCGTGGCTGTTATCTCGTCTATGTTGGCGCTCAGTGCTAGAAAAGCTCGTCGCACTAGGCATAGAACACTGCGGAAGTGGAGCTATACTTGCACATATAACTACATTTTTCTCTAGCTAAAGTGCTAAAGTAGTGTTTCTGACACATTTTCTCTATTCTTATCGACATATATTTGGCGTTCTCCACTTGCGAAAGCCTGAAGAGCAAACATAGAAGCATATATGAAGCTATATAGTTCCCTGAAATATGTAGTTACAAACCGTGTTCCCTATATATACAAAAGTCGGTGGACGCAAGCTCGTTAGGTTGTATTACGGCAGAGTATTGGACAAGTTGGCATTGATGCTTCATTGTTCTGCAGCATGAAGAAAACATGGGGCAAGGAAATAAACAGACACCGATCGCGCACTCGGAACTGAAAGTTTAATTAATATGAACACACCCGCTCGCACACAAGACATAGGCCCGTGATTTTAGCTGCCTGCAAATACTGCAAGAAAACCATCAGAAAAAAAGTAAGAAAATTTACATTGAAGCACAAGGTAAGGTAATCCATAAAAAATTGAAAAACATAAACTCTTAAACGCCAGACATTAAAAGAAATATAAAATTAAGTTCCACTCTTGGAGATTGATATGTAAGGAGCACTGATACATTTCTAAGAGGTACGGTGTGCGAAGTGCCTAAGCAACTTTCTTCGTGTTTCATTACTATCTTGGTATCTTTGAGCACAATTAAGAGGGAACAGCAATAAATCGCCAGGTTTGCAT
The DNA here is from genome assembly GCF_038994185.2 of Dermacentor albipictus. Classification (NCBI taxonomy): domain Eukaryota; kingdom Metazoa; phylum Arthropoda; class Arachnida; order Ixodida; family Ixodidae; genus Dermacentor; species Dermacentor albipictus. Next base: position 133,392,205 of record NC_091824.1, read on the forward strand.
TTTCGGTTCCTTTCAATGATAAAAAGTGCACTCTTAAGCACACATTGAAATAGTGGCCGGTTTGCGCCCCTCCCCCCCCACACACACAGACACTTCTTCTACGCGACAAAGGAAAGCGTTGAACCTTAAGAATGTTATCTGGCCCCTAGAATACGGCTAACGATACCGTACAACCTCGCTAGGGGTATAGGAAGAGACGTTAGCGGCCAATCGCTCAGTTCGAGTAGAGAGAACTCTGTTGACGGGGTCACACGATACGGTCCCTTTGTGCGACGCGCACAAGTTGTTTTCTGGACCTGCGCCAATGTTCGTCTGTGTCACTCACCGAACAAAAACAGTGGTTCTTGTGACTCGCATAGTTTGAGAAACAAGCAGGTATAGGTTTTGGAGACGAAGGGAACTTGCGTAAATTCAGCCACAAGCAAGCGCTTGCCTGTGGCAATACAGTGGCCATTGCTGTTCTCAACATTCCTGTACTGATACTGCTTACCAGAGCGCATAAAAGCGGACTGATCATTGGACTGCCACTGCTACGCAAGATTAGCGCAAGTTTTGTTGTTCCTTTCTATAGAGATATTTCAACGACTATACCCCACCTACACTGAGTAGCCCGGCGGACGAGAGGAGCTTCCGCAAGTCGTCGTTTACGGACAGCTTCTAAAGCCAATACCCTTCCGTGTCATCTTTGGTAACATTTGGCAACGTACCATAATGACTGGAAATTATCTGAGGTGCGACAGAAGGATTGATCGTTTGCTACCTTTAAGGTGCAGGTATAAACTACAAGACTACGCACAACGAGGTGTGGCTCCAAACCGACGAACAAATTTCACAGCAGTATCATTGTCGACAGCTGGGGAATAGTATCAGCTTGGCAATCGTGTTCCCTTAACAACAAGTAAATTAACACCCGCGCTTCCGGCCAGAACTGCGTCAGTATTGTCAGCGCCCATGCTAATTGTTCAGTTTAATCATTTGTTGAAGGTGATTGTGCTGATAGATAGAATTTATAACGAAAAGGCACGGAGGTGAAGCAGGCTGAGTTCAGTTGGCTAGATTTTGCAGCAAACAGATTATTAATTACGAGAAAACGGTTTTCCTGTTTACTTTAACGTCAGCTAATTGATGAAATTAAATGCCTTAAGGAAAGATGCAACGTAGCCCGATTAACCTTTTACACTCTATAGTCAATTATAAGTTAGGAATTTCGCCTTAAGCCAACCTACTAACCACACGTAAAACGCGTCATCACCACAGCTACACATAGACACCTCATTTCGCTAAAAACAATGCATTACAGTATTCTTTCTTAAGCTAGAACAACTTGAGACTAGAAGAAACTACCAGAGCACGTCATACTTACCAACAAATTTCCTAAAGCACCACAGAACTCCTGCTGCTATTAAATGTGATTGTATAAATTAGTGATACGAAACTGCTTGCACAGCCTTCTTCCCCTTTTATTTTTCTTTGTTTGTAACCATTACATTTAGGTTCCCTTTTGTTGTGCCTTTCCTGATCGGGCTTCTTAAAGTCCACATTACTTGTAGATAATAAGATTACATAGTAGGGAGTCAGGTGTGTGAATAGAAGTGAGAAGAGAGCGAGTTTCCAGTGTTTTTATTTTGGAATGCAGTGACACAGGATACGAGGGTGAAGTGCAAGTCAACGGCTGCGTGAGGGACACAAAACTCTTCAATATGCAAAGCTGCTACGTCATGCAAGATGATTGCATCCTGCCAGAACTAACCGTACGCGAAGCCCTGAGCATGAGTGTCCAGCTACGGACGCCATCGATTAGAAGCTCGACAAGACGCGAAATTGTAAGTTACAACGTGTTCTGCAACATAGGTCGTAATTTTAGTACCCTCGTGGTCATTTCGTTGTCCCTGCCTAAACAAATGATAGTAATGGTACGTAACACCATAAATACTCTTTTAAGAGACATATTATTTTTCCATCATCTTGACGCGGTGTTGCCCGGTGGGGGCCATTACGGTATAAGTTTTCTGCCATGTGTTATACCCTTAACTTCTTTGTGCAAAAAGAATGAACGCTGTTGTTCGTATAATTCATATATTTTTTAACGCTTAGACGCCACCAAGTTGATGTCATTCTACTCACTACTGTCGCTTTCACCGCCGCTCAGATTCGGTTCGTCATCACACTCATGGATACTCTTCAGTTTCTTCTATGGCTTCAGATATGACTGCGACGTCAAAGCTTGTCACAGCGATCTCTGAATACCACGCTCGCCACGCGCTCAGAATCCGAGAGCATGCACACAAGCTGCGATGCTTTCAGTCTGCGAATTATTGATGCGAAAGAGTCAACTGGCCCATTGAGCGAAAAAGCAGGTGGCGGCTGTAGCAGCGAAATTGCTCATTGGCTGCGACGCCACGTCACAGCGCGTTCCCATTACCTGCGACGTGACGTCACGAGTTCGCCTCGCGCGCTCATGACGCTGGCTCGCGCTTGCTGGATCGGGCTTCGATGGAGCAGAGCGGGCAAAATGGTACACCCAGTCACACAGAGTTTCTCGCTATAATACCTAGAAGGAGATCTGGCGCCACCGTCGATGGGAGTTTCCTAAGGGGCACCGTGCCGTCATGGGAATGACGCAATATGTGTCTGCGAGGCTTGTGTTGGCTGGGGTTGTAAGAGGCTTCGGCTAAAACGCGGATTTGGCTTCACAAATAACGCGTTCTTAAAGTAAAATCTTCATAAAATGTTTTCATTCACGCATATTACATCTTCCAGTGAAGTTTACTCACCTACAATGCATAACCAAGCGAAGAAAAGCAAGAACAGACGACGAACTGTTCCAAAGCGAGCACGAATCTTGTCGTCTGTCCTCCATCTTTAGTGGCCAGCTGATACTTTTTACGTTTCATATAATCGTACATGCCATAACCAGTTATCATATAGTTAAACAAAACATGTTTTTTTTTGTAATAATAAAGATAAAACAGCTTTCTTGCGTGCTGTTTTAGTAGAAAATTAATCATTGTGACAGACGGAACTGTGCTTGCCTGGCTCTCCGAGAACTATGCCAATCCGAAGTCACAATATACCGGCATTCTCACGCATACCACAGCGCAGCAGCCCCAGATTTCCCTCTAGGTAATATAGTGATAAACTCTATGCCCAGGCGGTATTGCGTTCTGGGAGATAGCATCGCCGCGACGCCACGTCACCCTCGCTATCGCTCGCAGATGTGTTATCCGCACAAGCTCTCCCCTATATTCTAACTGTGCCTCGTAAAGCCAAATAAAAGCACATAAAGCGTCTCAACGCGCTCGCTTGTTTGCGAGGAGTTCGTAACTCGAAGGACTGCTCAGCGGCGCAGAATTCTGACAGCCATACTTTCGCAGTCATAACTCGTAAGACTCGCTAATGTGTTCTCGGATTTCTAATTTTTCAACTTTTGTTTTTCAAATCTTGAGCTGCGATATTGGGACTGCGGCGTTTACATGAGTAGGGCCCTTAGTTGAGTTACGGTATTGTAACCTAGCTATGCAAGTTAAATTGTTCCCATGACATGTAATTGTAAACAAGTATTTATAACACTTGATTTGTAGGTACACACCAAAGGCTTCAATTGTAACTGTGTTAATAGCAAGCATTTCAAAAGATAATACTAAAATAATCCTCGCTTCAACGATGTAAAATATTTTTAAACAACAATTGATATTAACTCTTTCATAAGATATATAAAAAACACTGCAATAAGTGATTCGGCGAAGTCAAGATGCTAGAGATTTGACAGGCCACATATCGCGTTTGCTGCTTGTCACGCCAACCGTAGGTGGATGATGCCATCCAGCGGTGGGGCCTGACAGAGTGCCAGAATACAAGGGCCGGCTATCTCTCTGGAGGCCAAAGAAAAAGGCTTGCCATATCACAAGAGCTCATTAGCAACCCTCCTGTCATCTTCCTGGACGAGCCCACCAGGTGAGCCTGTATCTAACATGACAGCAGTTTTTTTTTATTCAAGCATCCCAAAGACACACAGTGCTAACTTGTACTTAAAAGTAGTATACTAAAGTATACTACTAAAGTATAAAATACTAGCAAATACACAGGCTAAGACATGCGTAGTACCGGATAGCTTTCGCAACTGCTATCAAAGACCTTGTTTCCTGTCTAATAAAAATAAAGGCAAAGAGCAAGGGTTTAACTGGACTAGCGTACCCCTATTACCTATTCCCTCCTATCCGCGTATTTTCGCTAAAGGTGTTTACTTTGTTTTATGGGGTCGTGCGTGCCAAAAACACGATCCGATTATGAGGCACGCCATATTGGGGTACTCCGAAAATTTGGTCCACCAGGGGTTCCTTCACGTGCACCTAAATCTACGTAAGTATACACACGGGTGTTTTCGTATTTCACCCCCATAGAAATGCGACCGCCGTGACAGGTATTCGATCCCGCAACCTCGTGCTTAGCAGCCCAACACCACGGCCACTAAGCAATCACGGCGGCTACCAAAAGTGTTCAACAAAGCTTAGCAAGTTTCAACAAAATAATTGAAAACAGGATTACAATTTTCGTCAGCTTTAGTTCGGCGCCGTGTGGTGGCACAAAATGTTTGCCGTACGGCACAAATCTACTGTATTGTATCAGAAAGCTTGGTACTACGCCATTAAACATTTTGATTATGGAGACAACGCTCACATGTCACAGTTTATTCTGAAAACTCATTCGCTGAGCACTCCGGAATTTCAACGCGCACACATTACCGCAAGTATGTCGGAATCTTTGGAGTATCAATGCGGATGATATACAAGTATCTTGAGCAACGTAGCGTTTCACAAGGCTAGTTTTTCTAGAATACGTGCTAAGGGTATGTGTTGACGTGGAGCCTCATTCGGAGACCAACGTGTAAAGATCTATTCACCAATTTTTTTTTTTTTTTGTTTTCATTCGTTCATTTCATATTGTGAGTAGATACCGGTGTTAGACAGATGATTACAAAAAAATATGCAGTGATCAACTCCAGGAAACGTTTATGACACTCAAGCCACCTTGTTCTCGTTTTGCTCATCGTCAAGCCATTTTTGGATGATTTCACACAAGCAAATTTATCCATTGACTGACTCCGCCTAAGCAAGAACGTTTCGTTTTTGTTTGATGTCCCGCTCGAAAAAAGATTGCAGGCTTATATCACAGGTGTTTTGTCCGTTTGAAAAGTAAGTGGCGCAGATGTGCATACCTTTAGTAGAGAGGACAACGCTCCGTCTCTTGCCTATACAGTTCTTTGTTTCGCCCTTTTGTGTTTCTCGTCACTGTCTAAAAATATGTAGCGCTGTATCACACCACTGCTATTTTAACTATCTCCAACGTCACCCTTATTCAACGCACAGAGAAGCATATTGATAAACTCATCAAAGGCTCTTTTGTTAGCTTTCTATACCCTAGTTACACGGGCAGCTTAACCGCGGTTAAACTTAACTGTAGTTAACTGGCTCAACCGTGGTTAACGCCAGTCCGCCAGAGTTACACGGGCTATCCCAATCACGGTTTATGGTGTGATGACGCGTCCCGTGATCTCTTGCGTACGGGCTTCATTTTGTATAATTTTTCTTCGACATTTGATTACAGTGGTATAAAAATGTTATTTTTCAGCAAAACAGTTGTCATATTTGAGAGTTTTAACGTGTAAGACTGCGTTTTGCACACGTAGGGTATTTATTTTCGATACTCCTGCTCTCAGTTGTGAGCCTGCCTGGTGGGCATACAACTATATAAAAAGTCATAATTAAGGGTTACAAATGGGTAAACATAAAATAAAATTACGTCCACTGAAAGAAAAGGTAAAAAAAATTCCTAATGAATGTTTCAACTAACAAACATTGGTTACATAATTAAAGGGATACAACTTTACGAGAAATGCGCTTTGGAACTATACGCTTGCATTTACAAAAAAAGAAAGAATGAGAAAGGAAGAAAAGGCAGTACTTTCAAGTGTTAATGTATTTACACTGCGATTTCACATTGCACAAATTATCACGAAAAGTGCATGCTAAAAATACTGAAGTTTAAAAGCAGCGCCATCAAACTGGACAAGAAGGTGAGACGCACACAAACGCACAGGATTTGTATGTCTCACTTGTCCAGTTTGATTGTGGTGTTCTTAAATTTTGAAATTCGTGTGTAGCCGTCATCTCTGTGTACAGGGGCACGTTTCGGCTACTTGAACACAGAGCGGCCAGATTATCTTCCCAAACGCGTATCAGTGCCTCAGCCGTCGCGTCAGGCCAAATGATAGGTTTTTTAGAAGATTTCTGCGAAGCGCCAGCGCGGCACTCTGGAGAAGTACCGTGTGCCATTTTGCCCGCTTCCGAAACATCGGTTACACTAAACCGAGGTTGCCAAGCTCGGCTGGCGGTCAACCGAGCTTAGCGACCTAACCGTAGTTTCACCTGCCATGTAACCACGCTAATCACGTTTAGCGATAACCGCGGTTACGTTATCGCAAACCGCAGTTATCGTCTAACATAACGAGTAACGTGTCGCCCTTGTAACAGAGGCATTAGTGATCCGCACAGCTGTTCGGTTTAATGCATGAACATTGATCTGAGGTTGATAGCGTATGCTCTTACTGAAGGTTTGAATGTATGAAATTCTATATCATTACGTTGTACAGCAAGTGCTATTATAAGAGCAACCTGCGAAACAATATTTTTATGTGCTTATTTACAGCGGACTAGATAGCAGCTCAGCACTAAGGTGCGTTCTGGTGCTGCGGTCATTAGCCGCATGCGGGCACACCGTGCTGTGTTCGATTCACAACCCCAGCGCAACACTGTTCTCACATTTTGACAAGGCAAGTGGTTGCAATTAAGTTGAACATAGGGAATAAGATTCCCTCGATTGCCAAAAGTCATGAGGCAGGGACATTGCATAAGCTGCCATGACGTAAGATGATATTAATGACAAGTAGCTGCGAAGAGCCTGTTTAGGGCTCTGGCCTAGTGCAACATTCAGCAGCACTATTCCTTGACCTAAGGAAAAAAATTGAGTTATTAACGTATTAATACAATAAGGCCTTAGTGTTCTATTGCCCTATCCATGTGAGACACTAACTAAAGTCAAATGTTAGTTGCTAATGGTCCAGCAATGTCGTCTAACCTTACGGGAATCAGCCATTTGTTATAACATGAGCAAAAGGTAAAATTTCGAGGCAAAGGATCCTGACCATAGAAAATGTTTCCGTGGTCTTACGCTCTATACTGGCATGTGTTTATTACCGTTACTATGCATCATTCTTAACGTGTAATTACATCTGCGCATGCTCATAGGCGCATCACGGCATGTAATCAAGGAAGAGGCCAATCCAGTAACAGCGCACGTTCACCTTTCAGCTGTACATGATCTCGGAGGGAATGTGCATTTACAATGGTCCCGTCGACAAATTGCTGCCCTTTCTGGCCGCTCAGAATCTCCAGTGTCCGATACATCATAATCCATCCGACTTCAGTGAGTCACACTTCTCACAGCACAAAAATCATGTCTAACTGTTTTGTAGAGACTTGCTCGCACTTTACCGAACCCTCTGTGTCAAGTGTGGAAGCGCCGCACTTACATTCAGCGCTCAATTCTCTCCTCTTCAACGTAAGCAATACGTTGAAATGAAAAATAAACGCCTGGAAACAGACAAGCACACCAGCAAACCTGCATTTGTTCATAATACAGTCCATAAAAAAGGTTCGGAAGGATTATGATTGTACCCTGTATTGCACTGCGTATTTCTTTAGGAAGCTTCTTGCACATTCCGCGGTGGGGTATCGGCCAAGCTTGATTTTCCATGTGGGACACTGGACTGTCGGTCGATCAGCTGGGCTGGACTGCAGCCAAGCCACACTAGTATTTTTCCAAGCACGTCTGGACAGCGACACCGCACTTGAATAACGGTCACTCATGAGGCCGAGGATGCACACCATCATCCCACCGGCTAGCGGATTCAAATTCTGGCAATGGCTTTGTGGGTGCGCTAATATCACACACACCTAATCTTTCAGACCCACCACCTGGCCAGCTTTTCTGACTGGCAGAATAAATACAGTGCAAATGATTACTTCTTTCACGATTTATTTTCATCCCCCTTCTACATGTGCGTACGCATCACAGATGGATGTTCTTTCTTTATTTTTGAATTTTCTTCTTTTTTCTTTTTTTGCTACGAAAACTTGAGTTAAAAATGCAGTACAGTTAAACCACGACAATGTTTCGTAACCGAAAAGCCCAACTTGTTGTGTTTTAATTATCCGTAGTTAAAAGCATGACCTTTTACTCGGCCTATATTTGTTTGGAGGCACGTTTGTATTAGGCGTAGTTTGGATTGCTTGTTCGTGTGACATATAACAACAAAGTCCGGCACTGTTTCATTTGCCCGCATAATGTACAAGGCGCACGACACTATTGCAGGATCTTTTACAAAAAGAGACTAAACGTAAAAAAAAATTTGCATCTTAATAAATTACCATTCTGAACTACCGAAAGAGCCACTGTTACCGTGAGAAAAAGGGCTGGTAATCCAGAAAAGATGCAAAAATAAAAGACGGATGGCGCTGCCTACCTTGCAATCTCCTCACCAGTTCACCATGATAATAGCACGGATATTGTCGGCGTCTGCTCGGCCTTAGTTAATTTTTTTTATTATTTATAAAGATACACTACATAATATTCTGGAAAATCCGATGACTGAAGTTGGCAAGTCTCAATAACTTTTACTGTACAACCACAAAATCCCGAACACAAGAAAGATACTTTGAAATCTATGGCATGACATTGACGTATATCGGCGCTGTGGCAGCGGTGTGAAATTCAACTAATAGAACTTCGGCCTTTAGTTTCTGCTACAGTAATAAGCCTCTAGCTCGAAATTAACGAGCTTAGAGTTCTAAAAAATACTTTATTAGTCTAAACTGCTTAACTATTTAGTTTTAGCGTCTCTTAAGAGGAAGCTTTTGTTTAGGCCCAACTCCGATGTCACCTAGTCAGGTACCCGTAAAATGTAGAAACGCTTTTCGGAAATAACCACTTGGTCCATTTTAATTAAATTTGTTACATCAGAGAGATAATGTCAACTTCTAGTGACTGTTGAAGTGAAATCTTCATTTTAGGCCCGAATGTTCTAAAAGCAGCTTTCAAAAATTGGTAAACTAAGAAAAATGGAAGCACGAAGTTTACAAATTCGTACGTCTGCACTAAGAACAGGTATCACAGTTCTGTAAACTGCATCCATTAAAGCATCCAGAGCGGACAAATTTGATTTATCAGTTTACATCTTACGTAAATTAGTTACATGGTTTGCAAGGATTTTGCTAAAGTCGTACTCACATATTAGTGATATAATCGAGAGGCATATGTCATGCATTAATTTTGTCCCTTTAGATGTATTATTAGATACCATTTACCGAGTTGTAATATGGTTTTTCATTGCTGAGTTACAGAGTTGTAAACATTTTAACTTTTTCTTTTACATGCAGCAAATCTCATCAAATTGGGTGCAGTGGCTGCGGAGAAAAACGATTTCTACTTTCTTGTGTATTTAGATAGCAGCCCCCGAGCTAAAGCTTCCTCCTAAGTTTATTCTGACAAGTAAGTAAAACTCGTGAACAATGTTTCTTTTCCCTGTTAAGTTACAGAGATAGCGTCCGGAGAGCACGGGGAGCTTAGCAAGAAGCTAGCAAGGTCCTTTAAACCTGGCATCCTTATTGACAACGGCAAGAACAGCTTTGACCATCCGCAACTTACGCAATATGGTGGAAGAGTGATGACAGATGCGGTAAGTCAGTCAAATTGCAGTTGATAGCGGCAGACAAGCTGGTAACTCTTTGAACTGAATAAATACGTAGTAATCCTTCTTACACCATGGCATACAATACATCTTAATGCGTTAAATATTTTTTTTATTATTGTACAACACTCCTGAGGTTCTGAAACATCATCTGCTATCTCTTGGTGCTTAACTGGTTCTGCTGCACGTTATTTGCTCATGGGGTGGATGCTGGGTAAGTGCTAGCCTTACCATCGGGTGTTTACCATAGCGTTTACCATAGTGTTTCAGTGAGCTTTAAGGTATACGCGAGACAGTAAGAAGCGATCCGTAACCTGCTGGAATCACGGCCTTTTGGTACAGAATTGTCAATTTCTAAAATGCCATGACGTCTATCGCTTAAAGTGTCGACGCTCTTTACTGCAGTGTACGTATTAACCTCATTATAATAAGTATATCGCAGTTGGTTATGGAAACACCTAATTTATAAAATCTAAACCACGTTGCGTCGCTGTTCTCATCAAAATTTGTCTGAAACAATTCTTGTCAACTACCTTGGTGCACGGTCTCCTTTTTTTTTCACGAAAGGCAAGGAAGTAAGGGCGTTGTCACCTCCCAGCGCTTTCCGCTTTCCTCATCAATACGCATAGTAGACATTGCGCGCAAATTTTCTGTGGGAAATTTGGACCCGATAGTTTGAAATACATTTTAGACCGTGGAATGCCCGACAACACGTTAAGGAACTCCGAGACTCGGTGTTCAGTTAAGAAACTGCGTGTGTGCTCGGCACAAATATATATACGAATCCCAAAATCTAATTATAGAGCAAATTAATGTGAAGTCATTTTTTTTGCATTTGCCATAAGCGAAGGTGACGGAAGATAGAAAAAGAAACGATACACCGCAGTGCGGAATCGAACCCACAACCTTCCATGATGGGTGATGTGCTCTAAAGTAAGCTGAGAAAGCAACCAATACCCAGGAAAGGTATAGTTTCTCCAGTTGTTGTTAGTAAAGCTTAGGTTGCAAACTCAGTGACATTTCTTAGTAACCTTAACAAAGAAATTCTAATACAGTTAAGGTATGTTCGCGTTCAATCTGAGCTGCAACACGGTTTCCGTGGTCGAAGGGGCTCTACGACTGCATGACGGCACAAACATAAAGGAAATTGGTTTACTAAATACCTGTAATTGGAGCTGTGTAACGTTCTCTAATTTTTCGTTTGTCTAGGCTGGCGTGCAATCTTCGGACTCCTTCAACCCCGGTCACCATGTTGGAGCTCAAACTGAACATGGTTGTACATATTGCGCCAGTGTCTTATAGCAACATGTTCAACTGCTATTGCCAGAGAAGACCACTTGGCCAATAATGGCAGAATTAGGTCTCTGTGCACGTTTCCATAGTATAATTATTATTACACGGCTGTTTAAGTATTAAAAATTGTAGTTTTTCCTCATAAAATATCATTGTCATTGTTTTCAGGAAAAGCAACAAGAACGTGACTTGTACAAAATAAATGCAAGCGCTTTTCTGCAGTTCGGCGTACTCTTGAAACGGTGCTTCTTTTGCTTATTCAGAAATAAGGTAAGTTTAACAATTAACATGGTATGCATATTTTATGTAGGGAGAATTTGATGTATTTAATTTTCGCAGTGAGGATTAAGACAGTTGTAGCTTCCTTTATGAAATTCTACAATATGGGTAATTTGCGAGCCAAGAAACCTTCTACAGCAAGGACAGAGATGACAAGCCAAACATTTTAACTCAAGGAAAAATACATAGAACAAAATAAGTAAAAATCAGCAGACCCGCAATGAAAAGTTATTTTAATAGCTATCAGTGCAATTCATGCCAGCTGTCTAAGCCATCCCCCCCCCCGTTCATGCTAAGAAAGCTTGCATAATAATGCGCGAAATATCATTTAGACATTTACGTTTAGAAATAAAGCAGGAGTTACTATCGCACTGAAGGCCATAAACATACGATACCACACATTATGCACATTGCACAACATTTTAACACGGAACTACTCAGGTGTGAGCCTTAGAATACGGGCGTGGGCGTGTTTAAATAGCTTCATAGGCGTGCCATATATGTTATACAAACACAATATATCATCCAGAAGACTGAAGTCTCGCGGTTTGTATCCACGTACACTTGTATGAAGCTTAACGGACAACATTTTGACAGCCATGTATATTCTAACCTGTTTTCTTTCTTTTTCTTTACTAGGTTGCGTCGCAGCTTCGCATCTTGGCATACTTGTTCTTTTCTGCTCTGCTAACCATGATGTACTACGGGATCGGGAACAGAGCCACCCGTGTAATGAATAATGCCGCCATGTTTGTCGTGGCCCTGGCAATCATCCTTTTCCAATCCATTATGCCGACCGTATTGATATGTAAGTATACACGCCTCGTGTTCTGATATTCTTGGCATAGTGTTTTGTCGTTAATGTTCTTAGTAATCTAGCACCCCTTTATTATAAAACATGTTCAGCGCGTAATTCATTCCATTTAGTCCCGACAGAGCTCAGTGTCTTGCTGAGGGAACATCGGAACTGTTGGTACAGCCCAAGCATGTACTACGTCGCTAGAATCATCACTGAGATGCCTTTTACGGTAAGAACATAATCGAAATCTGCTCAATTTATTATTTTCACGCCGCAAAAAGAACACTTTATTGCCACTCCTTAAAATTTCCAAACTCTACATGCAAACCTTATATCGAAACTTACAAGCTGGCCAACTTACTTCTGAGGCAAGGAAAAGCCCGACTATACAAACTCAAACTTCTGTTCCTGTTTCGACCAAAAATATTTTATGATGGAAACAATTTCTAATGGCTAAATTATACCTAAACACAGTCACGAAAAGAAGACGCGTATAGATTCAGCTATTCATGTCCGACTTGAGCAGCGGATGTTCGGTCTAAGGACTGGTTTTTATTCGAGCATGATGGCTTTCGTATTGGTGATCCTCATTAGTGTCAACCATGTGGGCTTAGACTCACAGCAAAAGAGTTTTATATAAAGCAACCTTGGGTGTCTGTTGCTAGGAGGGTCTACTGAGACAGTCTGTGTACTTATGTGTGACTGATTTATTCTGATGACATTGGAAATGGTGGCAATTTTGTGGTCGGCTCCTCAAAAACAATAGATGGTGCAATCAGCAAAAGATGATAACACGAGGCAATATAGAAAAGGAACGAAGGGTCCGACAATAAAGCACATTTCGTAAGGATTCGTAAACAATAGCAGTAACTATAGAAACGAAAAATAGTACATGAATTCATCTGTAGCCCGCACAGAATGCTACGACATAACAATAACACACAAGGACATGGAAATGTTAATACATAGATACAATGCCACTTTCAGTAAAGAGAGAGAAAAATGGTGGATAGAAAGGCAGGCAGGCTAGGCAGTTCCGGTTGGCTATCCGCGTAAGGGGAAAAGGCAAGTGGATAAGCAGAGAGAGAGAGGAAAGGGGGAGAAAGAGATAGAGAGAGCCGAGCACAAACAAACCGCGTGCTGTATAGAGTAGTAACGGGCAGCGTTCTTAAAGTCTGTAATGAAGGCCCGTAGAGGGCGGGAATCACCCGCCATGGTTGTTCAGTGGCTATGGTGTTGGGCTAAATGCGAAAACGCGAAATGCGAAAACGCCCCTGTACTTAGATATAGGTGCACGTTAAGAAACCCCAGGTGGTAAAAATTTCTGGAGTCCCCCAATACAGCGTGTCTCATAATGAGATCGTAGTTTTGACACGTAAAACCCCACAATTTAATTTTAAGACCGCGGGAACCTTGGTAGGGCAAATAAAGCCTTTTGCGCGTAGTTCCCTTTAAAGCACTGGCCTAGAGTGTTTAGTTCTGATAGTGGACTATTGTCCATCACTATGCACATCAGTTGCCTCTTGGCGCTATAATACGGCCGTACACAGAAATACAACGTGTGTGAGTGTCTCATAACAGTACATAGCAGGTGTCCCACGCGGGGCTCTTAGAGGTCATTAACACCTTTAGAGGTGATGATTGTAATGATGCGTTATCCTGTATTTAAAGCTACATTTCTTTGCTCATAGTATGATGACCAAAGGCCATCAATGTTGCCTACAAAGCTCATCTTTGATGTTCGAAGTTAGGAAAGCCTGATATAACGTGTTGTACATTCTCCCATGCATGGCCGCATGTGCCAAGTACATTCCTGCACTAGAATTAACAGATTGAAAAGGTGGCCATCAATATATGTAAGCCCTGATATAGACTGGCTGTCGAATAAGTAACAGATACACTTATTTACTATACGCTTAGTCAACAGTATAGGAGTGCGTACGGAGTCAGAGAAAATTGTTTTGAAAATGACCGGGCAACAAATTTGCTTAGTGGCTTAATTTGACAATAATTTACTTAGACACAGCTCAGGCTAGTTACTCCGAAGGACAAAGCCAACGGTGACGGGCGTGACACTGTCGGACAACACTGTTAATCGCAAAGATCATGTCAATAAGACAAAGCTTCTCTCCATATAAATTAACAGTTCTATCTATGCATAGTCAGTTTATTTAATTACTAGTCATAAAATAAATTGAGATACTCGCAGTAAAGTGGCCAACAAACGTCCAATAACTAGTAGACCTGCGAACAGGTTAAATGTAGTCTAGCTACATTCATGTAGGTCACATACCGTAACATAAAGCAAACAGTCGCAAAGTATAGGATACGCTGAATGCAACGGCAGTTCTAGCTCATGGCCATCGAAAGCCAGTCGTACGACAGAGTTAATAGGTCCCGAAGTACAACAAAAGGTTTTATTATAACACCTGCGGCTATATAGTTTTCCATAATTGAGTAAAGTCGTGATGTCGTAACGAAAAGGCGCCAGGTTTAACCCATATGTTGCACTAACAAGGACACAGCGGGCTCTGTTGAGAGGGCAAGAAAACAGATCGCAGCTGAGAAGCTTCGATCATACAAAAACACTCGTGCAGCGTGTTTTGGGTCTAGACATATACGGGCAATGATCGCGTTTGGGTATTTGTTGCAAGAGGTAGGCACTATACAAACTCTGAGAGAGGTTGCGTCTGCGTACATGTGTTTCAGAGATCGCAACATGTAGTACCGTATGATGGAAATATGGAGGATGCTGTGTGCATATCAGTGGCTTTTAAGAATGATGTCCGCTGTGATAGCATGCTGCTGTCTCTCTAAATGAGTTGAAGGCTAGAGAAATCACTCAAGTGATGTCTGCTGATTTTCTTATTCCAATTTGATGCTCCACGATGTAAAAAATTATCGCTTAACGCTATAGGTTTACTTCCCTAAACGCGACACTACTCTCTGCGACTACTGCCAAAATTTTGTTGTCTTGTGTTTTTCAGTTTTCGTTGATGGCACAATGACCTGCACCATCGGCGCATATTTAACAACCTTTCAGGAAACGATCACTATTTTAGGTTTGCGTCTTTTTTTTTTCGCGTTTCTTTTCTGTTGCACACAGGTTGGCGGGCCTCTGATCATGATGTGCATCCTGCATTGGTCCACCGCCCAGCCGCCCGAGTTCCATCGCGTCGCCGCCGTCGTCCTGCTAGCCGTGCAGACGTGCGCTACGAGCCAGGCCATCGCGCTTGTCGTCTCAGCCGCCAGCAGCATGCAGGTGATCCACACATATACCCTCTCGAGTACGCAGCGGCACAGCGTAGACAGAGCTGTGCAGACGCGCTCGGCACGCTTGCAGGCGAAATGTAGAGGCTGCCTCGAATCCGGACGGTAATTGATCTCTCCCCGATTGTAAGCCTATAGCTTGGACCGTTTCCCGCGCTCGCTGTTTGCGTTCTTCCCTCAAGGACGCGAACGTGTAAGCGGACTACGATGCGGAATTGATGAGAACAAAAGGCGACGAAATGTGACACCTTCCGTTGGCTGATTCATGACGGACATAAAAATTGGTTCAAATATCATACACAGAAATGCACTGTTTTTATGAAACTATTTCCTTCGACACTCTTGGCACTAACTCGCTTTTCTCTTTCTGTATATTAGCAAAAAAGAATAAAGGTGTAGCTCCCAAGTTTTATAGGAAATACTTCTCATGCGCAGCGTTGCTTCAAAAGGCCCTAGCCAAGCTCACTTTGAGCCTCCAAATTCTCCGTACCCCCCTGTTTATCCTGTGATGCAGCGAAGTAAATGAAAATATTATGAACTCACATAGTCAGAAATCGAAGCTTTGCACGTCTGTCAACGCGCACCTGACAGGCTAAATTCACAGGCACGCTCCATGAAGTGAGTAAGCGTGTTGTCCCACTCAGCACGATATAATTTTCTCGGGGGTTCCGAAGGAGGACTATTAGACTTGGCGTTTTAGCTACCGCTATTTCAAAACCAAGGACGACTAGCAAATTTTCTTGCACCGGCCTCCTGTCGTAGTCACTCGATAAAATAATGGCGCAATCGTAAAGTGCTTAAATAAGAGAGAAGGAAAACCGTAATGTGTGAGATGCTGAGAGGTTCCCCGGAGGAGCTCAAGCTAAGGGGAGTGGGAGAAGCACAGCAATGCAAGGTGTGCTCTAGAAGACAAGGGCTGAGCCCCTTATCCTCAAGCGAACAGAAAATTCAGCGAGTTTCCTATAACGATCCTCCACTGGACACTCCACCTCGATTCAAGAAAGTAGATAGCATCGCCAGCCCTAGACATAAGTGGTCACTGCGCTTTATGATTATCCATGGCAATTCTTGAGAAGTGTCGAGTTTTTATCAGTCAAGGAGCGGCGCTATACTCCGCTCGATCGAGTAGAGGAAGAGCTTCCAATCGAGGATCGTTTGAGAATGAATACGGAGGTGACACCGCGTATTCTTGAACGTACACAAAGACATATACCAGAGTATCTGTGTGCCTTACTCAGTCCTTGGGCTGTCGCAAGCCTTTTGCACAGCATGAACTACCATGCTATGTTCTGCTATGCAACCCTTGTGGAGAAGGAAATCGAAAGAAAAGAAAGTGTGCGTGCAGTTGTCTAAGGAAAAACACATTCGGACTATGTGCAGGTACAGTGTGCATACAAGTCTCGTGCACTATACAACGTCACATGCACCTGGCAAATGCTACTATAGAGTCTTCAGTTCGCTTTTTGTTAAGAATGTCATAAAGCCGATTTATGGTGTGCAGTGCAGTTGAAACGTTGGTTGAAGCACTGCCGGCCTTGTTCGTCCCTGACCACCGTGAAGAAGTACGGCAGCCTGCATTCTTCAGAATTCCACAGTACAAGCTACAACTCCGGCAGGGAAATTCCGCGCACATGACCCCTTCATCTTGAACGAAATACAAGTTCCTTTCTTGGCCTTCTGAACGGCGAGTGCATATATTCGAGCATAGCTTACGGGAATGTACAGTTGACAACAACTTTCACGCAGCAAATAATTTCAAAATTTCATTCTTGGATATTAATGAATTGGCCAGTTAAGCATTTCCAAGCACTCAAAGTAAAACATAATAACAGGGGAAAGCATAACAGCGTTGTACATGTAAATATAGACCCTTTTCGCCGACCGCCCTTCATATACAGACCCTATCGCCGGCCGCCCTTCGCGGTGCAGTGCCTTTCCATGAATTTAAAGAAGTTAACTCATCCGGCAGCATTGTATCACTAACCTGGAAAGAAAGAAATTCAACACCGGAACGTCGGCATGAGTGAAGACCACTCATTACAAAGTGAGTAGCGCCACTTCCTGGCATAGTAAGTTTCTCGCTCGTTATTACACACATTCACCCCAACTCACACCGAAACTTGCACCCACTCTATCTCGCACGTACTAAGAACAGTGAATAGGCGCACTGTTGAATTCGCCGAAGCATGGGTGACAGCTACTACACCGACAACACATGAATATTCGGAGCTTAACGCGACGTTACACAGATTAAGCGAGTGACTAGCGCTAATACATCTTGGCTGCACGCTATTACAGAGTAGGTAACATCTACTTTCCAAAGCCTAGCGCGCGGCAAGAACAAATCAACCACAATTCAGCATGCCCGCAAGCGAAAAAATATACATAGGGGCCTCACCGAGGAAAGTTACTGAATCAAAAACCTCACAAGCCGCTGCTTCAAAGTGATTGGCTTATAAAGAAAGAAAAGCTAGAAATACCGATCCTGATTTAATTGAGAACAAAGTTTTGGGAGCTTGGAATGTATTTCTAGCAACTCTTCTAGTACAAGTACCTAATACGCTTCTCGCGCCGTTTGGTCAAGGCGTAATGAGCTCCGAAAGCGCTTACATGTCCTCTGAAGGTGCGGCCAAAACGTGTCGTCCACCCGGTCACCGTCTACGATATCCGACAAAACCGAGGTCTGCTGAGCCGCAGCGACATGTGCACACCTAAAGTAAACATGGAGGCAACGGAGGCAGCTAAGACAAGCAATGGACGCGTGATCACGTGATCGAACATGGTGGTTTCCACGGCATCGCCCTGAAATGAGCTTACAAAGCCGACATGAGGCTACTTTCAAACACCGCATAGCATTCCTAATATTTGTCACTCTAAAATATTTATTCCTTCCGGAAAATAAATGAAGCTAAGAAAATTTAGATGCACACCAGCATGTCCTATTGTAATACACAGGTTATTTCTTTGCTCAAAGCGCTGCTCAAATATAAGTATACGTATCAGCGCCAATCTCCTATGCACCAAGTGTCGCAGTTTGGGAATCGTCACACTATAGTATAAATGGGTGATGCGTTTGGAGGACAACAGTACGCCCCTGTATGTTTCAAACTGTGAGTAAAAAAGTAGGCGTGTCGTCGCACTTAGCCAGGTTAATCCATGTAAACGAATATAAGCCTTCAATTGAATGTCATTCATGTGGACTAAATAACCATTGTGACAGCTCTAGCCTATCCTTGGTGAAATTCTAATCGCAGAATAAGCATTGTTACGCGGCTCCTATTCTTCCTCTTTATCGGCAAGAAATGTAGGAACTTAAGCTACCGAAGTGGATCGCTGCCCCCTCGCCCCCCAAAAATAAAGATTATTTAAGAAAAGCAAAAAAGTGACGTAAAATTACAGAGCACTGTAAGAATAACTTTTTAAGGAAGTAACAAAGCAGTATTAAAGCAACTCCATGGATAACAGCGAAAGCTATAAAAAAAATGAGGGGAAATAGAAGATTACAGAACAAAGACTGTCGCCCACAGCATTTACAGAGTACTCCTCAGCCAAAGCGCGAAGTGAGCGACAATTCGGCAACGCCGTCCTGCAATGTTCGATTGTCTCCTGAGAAATACAAGCAAGCTGCCAATATGAAAACTTAAAGACAGCGAGCGCATGCTAACTGAGCACTGTGTGATCGGTTCATTCTAAGCGCTAATCCCTTGGTGCGCATAATACCTTCATTCCTCTAACGCCATTCGAATAAGAAATGGGAAGCCATCGTATTTGTATTATTCTTTTCGTATAACCACTGAACTAAGGGATATGTCACTGCGACCCACGTTCTCTTCTTTGAAATGAAAATACAGGAAGTTTATTTGCATTAGAGTTCAGGATCACCAGTTAGCCTCTAGAGTCTGTGAAGGAGCACGTTTATCTAGGTCGATTACTCACAGTGGACCCTGGTCATGAGAAGGAAATTTACAGAAGAATAAAAATGGGTTGGTGGCGGTGGTGAAAAACATTTATCACCTATATATACAGACATAGGAATGGGGTCAGCCTTAAGGGCCGGTCCCTTGCAAAATCGAGGATTGGTCCCTAGTCCGGGACTCAGATTCTGACTGGAAGCTTACCATCATCATTAAAAGGAAAGGAGTACAATCAATACAGGGCAGAAACTTGGAAACTGACAAAAAAGCTCGAAAAGAACTTAAG
This sequence comes from Dermacentor albipictus, assembly GCF_038994185.2. NCBI lineage: Eukaryota > Metazoa > Arthropoda > Arachnida > Ixodida > Ixodidae > Dermacentor > Dermacentor albipictus. Next base: position 133,411,851 of record NC_091824.1, read on the forward strand.
GGCCTTGGAAAGGGCGATGGAACGAAGAATGTTAGGCGTAAAGTTGGGAGACTGGAAGAGAGCTGTGTTGGTCAAAGAGCAAACAGAGATAGCTGATATTCTAATTGACCTTAAGAGAAAGAAGAAGAGCTGGGCAGGTCATGTAATGCGTAGGATGGCAGAAGGTGGATCATTAAGGTTACAGGATGAGTCTAAAGAGAAGGGAAGCGCAGTCGAGGATGGCCGAAGACAAGGTGGGGTGATGAGATTAAGGAATTCGCAGGTGCTAGCGGGAATCGATTGGCGCTGCACAGGGCTAATTGGAGATCGCAAGGAGAGGCCTGCGTCCTGCAGTGGACATAAAGTGGCATGATGATGATGATGTAAAAATAGGCGAGTTGATTTATCTTTATAGCAAAAGCAGCTCACAAGAAACGGCAAGAAAGGCAGCTGTCCTGTGTACGTCTCTGTCTTGTGTGGCCATTATTTTTGCGCCGTTTTACTATAAAAATATTTAGTCAGTATAATGACGGCTGATAATCGTTCTCGTCCCTTTATTCGTAATCATTCAGCCACAAGCTGTAAATCATTTAGCGCTTCCGCGCTTGGATCCGTCGCTTAAAATTTCTTTGCACTGCGCTTCTGTATATGCCTGACTGTCCCTGTTGGCACTGGTCTCCTGCAGACTGCCCTCTTCGTGGCCCTGCCAGCTGCGGCGCCATCGTTTCTCTTCTGCGGCTACTTCGTCCAGGTGCGCCACCTGCACCCGGCCTTCGCATGGATCACGTACACGTCGCACGTTTACCACGCCCACCAAGGAATACTGCATGCCATCTACGGGCACGGGCGCGAAGAACTTGACTGCGACGAGGACAGCTTCTGCTTTTTGAGCGACCCGCGTGAAATCCTGGACAAATTGGACGCGCAACACGCCTACCTCTCGGTCAAGTTCTCTATACTGCTGGGCATGGACCTCTTCCTTAAGGCCTTCGCTTTCTTCGTGCTCAAGTGGCGCCTGCGACGGAAGCGATAATGCCGCCACTTGTACTTACCGCTTGCTTTTTGCAAGAAAAGAGCATCAGGGCATATCAGCGCAAACATAAACGGTTCTCGGTTTATACAAGGCTGTTAGGCTCACTGAACGAGGAAACCGCGGGCCGCACGACACCTCGTGATAAGAGGGCAGCTTGTAAGTGGTGATAGCAGTACAGAAATAGCATCTTTCATTGAAAAGTAGAAAATGACCGAGTAAACACTTAGCTGTAAGGTTCTCGAAACACCTTTTTGTCATGGCTTGTTATTCTACGTGTAAATGAAAGAAGTTAGCTCATTGTAAACAAAAATTTGCTTACGTTGGAATTTGGAACATTACATTTCTCGCCAAATTAAGCGCGTTTTTTACGAAACCATTACCTGCACTGCAGATGAGACTACCATTAAACTAGTTCGCAGAAGTTGTGTGATGAGAAAAATGAAATATAGACAAAATGAACATGCACACACTAAGTCTTCCAGTCAAACGCTACAACCTTTACATACAAACTACTTTATATTTGAAAAAAACAGCGATAGCCAACCACCTCAGGGTGCTTTCCAGAAAGCACTGAGCTTTACAGTGCTTTTTCACAACACTCACAGCACGGGAGCAAACTCTTGGGGCTAAGTAGTGCGCACATAGGAGACATAGTTGACGAGTAATGCATACGCTCCCATAATTGACGTGCCAGCAGTACCAGTATGTTTTCTTTTTTTTTTGCAATGTTTCCTTTCCTGTATCTTTCTTTTTTTATTTTACTGCGACAAGTGCTCACGAGCAAGGGCAATCGTGCTAGTTTCGTGGCACGAAAAAAAAAAAGACAGGCCTGCGAAACAAAGGCACAAGAAGAACGAGAAGGACAACACAGATGTGGGCTGTCCTTGTTAACCTGATGTTCTCGTTTTTCACGCCTACATTCCCATGCCATGAATCCCCGCCAAATTTTCCAGCTTTCTCTCGTAGACGGTTGTTCGTCGCGCTTTTGAGAAGCATGGAAACGTAGCGAAAAGTAAAGGTAAGTTAGCCGAACAGGTGTGCCTGCGGCGCGTGAACCAACAATCGTGCAGTGTCATGCTGCAGGATTAGAGCGACTGCGCGGCACCCTCTTTTCCCGGTCTATTAACTTGTTAAGCACAGCACAGACACTTGATAAGATGTTCATAGAACATGGTCACGGTGTGGTACCCATTTCGTGTACGTGAGCGGTTAATAGTTACACTGGGTACTGCGGGACGCCTATACGACTCTTCGTCTCGCCTACTTCATGCTCCAAAACACAAATAAATATTTTTCGCGCAGAGGACAAATTGAGACGCTGTGCCTGCCACGTCGGTGCACCTGCACTACCGGCAAACAGCTCTTTCGGTCCGTGGAATTTCCTACAAACATTTGCAGAAAAAACTCTGACGCTATCATCTACGTGAGCTAAAAGTACGGTGGTTGATCCAGCGTAGGCATGATTGGCATTAATTGCATTTCGTCCTTTTGGCTTCTATAAAGGCTTTGCGAGTTCACAAATTCAACATATTGAACGGAATTGAAAGGCAGGCGGTTACGTTGCGGTAATTTTTGTATGTGCACAGAAGCTTATTGCCCTGCCGTGTTTAGAAAACTGTGATTGCTTGGAAATCTGGCAGGCAAAGCGCGGAAAGTAACACCAAAAGAACGTTTGAGGCCACAAGGACGAAGAATAAACAAATACTGGTACAAATATTCCCTGGTAGCACAACAATCACTGCTCCAGAGCTCCCTCTAGAAATTTCTGTCCAAAAATATATGCTTCACAAGTACTGATGCACATGGTGTGTGCGATATTCGCTTGTTCGTTATGAAAAACCGCAATAAATGCGCCACCGGTAAAGGCGAACTTAATAAAAGACATCTGGGGGAAGTCTGCTTAACCTGGTGTGTGCTTTCGGCTCCTTTAGTCTGCTGCTGCATGCAAGCTCCATGCTGCTTTGAGTTTTGGGCTGGCATCTTACACAAGTAAGGGGCTTTCAGCAGTTCGTTGAAGTTTTCTCAAACTTTTGGGCAGATGTACCAATGAAATTTTCTCAGGGTCACTTGGAAGTCTATGCGCATTGAGAAGTCGGAGAGCATAGCTGCTGTTCGCTGTAATTGAGTCAGTCTGATCATAAAGTCACTTGTGTCTTGATATTTCTTACTTGCTTCATTTTTCATTTATTTCGAAAGACATAATCTGCCTTTCTCAAACTTTCATGTCAGAATATCTGGGCTTCGTACAGTCAGCGGAAATGCGGGTAACGAAGTCTTTAACCCTGTTCCTGAGGCCTCCAAGGTTCTTCGCCTCACTCCAGGTGGACTCCTGAAATGCCCTGAAAATTTTGAGCCAATAGAGAAATTGTCATCGTTCGGTGTTTCCACGTGAGGTTACTTAAAAACTGACCAATGTGAACACCACCTATTATCCGTGGTCCGCTGATCGATGAAGATATGACCGGCGTAATTTGCATTACAAAGGTAATAGCTCGGTTAAATTCTGAATTGAGACAACTGGGCCAAAAAAACATATTCAATTGTTTCTACGCGCATATAAAACTTCATTGCAGCTGCTATTTCTTTTATTAAAACCTGCTCAACGACTCACTATCTTATGATGGCAATAGGACATTTCCTGCTCTTTTTGAGCTGCCAAACAAAAAAACTGGCTCGGCATCCCGGCCCTGCGAAAGTGGATGCACAGTGAAGCTGTTGAAGATCACCCCTACAGCTGCAGAGGTGGGTATGCAATGTTTCATTGCTTTAGAGTAATGGTACTAATGGTAATTTAGAGTAATTGTAGTAATGGGACTAACGGTAATTTTGGCAGCACGCCGCCGCTGGTCGTATCGCGGCTTGTTTTCCCTTTGCCCTTCCCCTTATTCTCGCTGCCCGTCGCAGGCTGCCGTCGCCATGGCAACTTGCGCAACAGTTATCTTTATTGGGTAACGTATGCGGGGAGTGCTAGGTGCTTTGCAATATCTAATCTCAATGCATAGGTGTACCTCAAGGTTCAGTTCTCGGTACGATTCTTTTTTTTCTCTCTCTCTATGTGGAAACGACCTTCACAATGCTTTGCAGTCATCTGAAGTACTTATGTACGCAGATGACACAGCGATGGTAATTACGGCTGATAACACCACTGAACTTGAAAACAGAACTAAGTCAGAATTAAACCGCATGTCATCATGGTACTCAGCTAACAAATTAAATGTAAATGCAAAGAAAACAAAGTACACAACGTTCCACCCGCGCAGACGAAATTTATATCGTGACTTCTGCATTAGAATTAATTCCTCTTCACTTGAGTGGACACCTGTCTTCAGATATCTCGGAGTGTCGTCGGACTGCCATTTACGCTGGCAGGACCAAATTATTTACGTACCTGCGAAACTGGCACCAGGATGTCTTATTCTTTTGCAAGCTCGAAATTACTTTGATGCTCATATATTGCCCACCCTGTATTTTGCATTCATGCACGATGTTTAGTCCTACTGAGTCGAATCCTGAGGTTGGACGTACAAGACATATCGATCCCGTTATGAAATAGCAAAAATGAGCACTCAGAATAACTATAAGATCAAAGCATGGCAATCCCAGTAAGCCACTCTTTGATAACTTAAAGATGCTGACATTTGATTTCTTACGCCAATTAAAGACAGTTGCAGTCGTGGCCTCTACTATACATTATAATCATCTCGTTGATATCTCAGTATTTCCCACCTCGGATCTCATCACCAGAAGTGTTAGTTCTAAACATTTTAACTTACCCGTAGCAAGAAATGTATGTGGACAACGGCTAATACAGTTTATCGCAGCCAAAATTTGGAATGAACTTCCGCTTCATATAAAAGAGTCTTCTCATTTTCCGTTTGTCATGAAGCGATATTTTGCACCGAAAATTGCAGTAGATTAACTTTTACAATATGCATGTATACTCGCAATGTGACAAAGAAGATGTATTCGTGTTTGTCTCTAACATTGGCGGGTTAAGAAAACTCCTTTGTATATTTTTTGTGTTGTCAATCTTGCTTACAGGTGCGTGTGTGCGTGCATATGCGTGCATGCTCGTGCGCGTGCGTGCCCCCGTTTCCCTGTCTATTTCGCATATTGCCAAATTTATGACACTATATGTTATTTGTACTAGCGTCTCTTTATTATGCCAATCAACCTTGCAAAAACATTTTTTTTTTCGTGCTTGCACTAACACAACCTTTATGTACTTGGCCTTTTACTAGCCTCCGGCAATGGGTCAAGACAGATTTGTATATTCTTCAGTGACGTAAAATTAAAGAATAAATTGAAGCTCAGAATTCAAAATTGAAAAAAAATTATCAGGAGTGCTGCAGCATCAATGATGTGGTTGTAGCATTTGAATGCTTGTTTTGTGCTTGCTCCTTATTGAAACGAATGCTGTGCTGTATGTCGTATACGTGATACCAAAGAATGTATGCACTTTCCGCTTCAATCGCTGAGAATAATGATGACACACCAACTAGCCCAGCTTTCTGCCTTGATCGCTGACGATATTTTTTTTTTCTTGTGAAGACGCACCGTGACAATTCCAGGCCGTCTAGAGCCTAACAGCTTCACTATAAAAGGGTCAGGCGCACTCAGGAGTGCACATTTAACACATCATAATCAGTCACTGCAGCAGGCCAGCCCGCAGTCACTGGTTTCGCTTGATAACGCAGCAGCCTGCTGTGCTCCGCCGTTGGTCTCCTGCTTTCGTGGAACGCCACCAGGAAGCAAACAGCTTGCATACACTTGCAATCGGAGAACGTGGTCCCAAATTAGCGAGTTCAGTGCCCGCCTTCACGTCTAGTGCTGCCGGCTTGATTTCCAAAGATGCTCGGAACACGAGTGGTTGACACGCGACCGTCACCGCAAGCGACAAGCTTCTGGAGCAGTGAAACCCTTGACCCTACGCTTGCCGCTATTTACTTTTTAGCATGAAATGCTTTTAGCTCCCGTTTTCGGCGACCTCCAAGTGACCTTGAGCCAAACGCCAGAAACGTTATCCGGGCAAGTTGCCAGAATAAAATGAGATCATCTGAGCAACCAGTCAAAACCTAAAACAATGCGGTCTCTGGTCCCCAACCCTTTGTACAGGACCAGATTACATATGCTAGTTGCTTCCAAGTTCTTTATATAGTTTGTTCACAATATCCCTCCACCTGTAACTTCTAGTACGCTGAAGTTTTATACGTCATTTCCGATACCGGCGTTCAAAAGTCAGATACATGGCACGATACACTTTATTGTCATGTTTTGGTGCTGAGACAGTGTTTCCTTTTTTTTTTTTTTTGAACGCCAGCAGACTGTGAATTTGGCGGTGCGGGTCTTGCGTCACCTCGAGAGATGGCAACACGCTGCATGGCGCCTCCTTCAGGGGCTTTTCTTCTGCTAGCCGGAGCATCCATATACGCCTCGTGCACCGCCTATAGAGGCGCCACTGTTAGCCACCTAGCGGGCGCTTCCAACAGTACGTGCGGGAGCAGTAGCAGACGACAACCCTTGGCAGCAAGGAGGGCTGAAGTTCGCGGCTGCGATTTCTCCTTTGTTCGGGTGCCTGGCTGTTTCTTCTGCGGTGACAGCTGTAGCGAAGACGGTGACCTCTGTGGGAGTGGGTATGAACATGATGTTACCGGTGTTTGGGACAACATGGTCCACATAAGTGCCAGGTGTGTCCCGCAGACAAACGCCATGAACCCCATTTACATGAAGTGGAGCTCATGTTAACTAGCCGATAAATTTTGTTGAGTAATGTGATCTCTCGATCGTTTTTTTTAAATTCTACCGTTGCCGTAATGCTGCTTCTGTAGCTCAAAAATAGGCACCCGTCGTTAGTGCAGACTTATATCAAAAACAAATTCGCACGGTGCGATGTCTGCATATGCCGTTGTGATTTTTCTGCCGATGAATACATGTGACATCGCCGAATAAGTGCAGTCGAAGTCGCCTCAAGAAGATTAATTGTGAATTTATTGATGGAAACGCGTACACTAGCCAACGAAGTCACCAAACGCACCGGTTAATAAAAGCGCGTGTTAGTGCTGTACCACTGATGCAATTCTGCTGCATACGCCGATGAACTGCCTTTCCAGCTGCAGTTTTTGCAATTTTAAATTCCCCAAGGAAGCTGCTTGGAAACGTACAAAGCTAAAATCTGACTAACTTTTAAGTACTTTTTTTTTATATTACTAGAGAAAGGTGTCACATGATATATTTGAAGGCACAGCAGCGCCAGTCAAAGTAGATGAGCGCTGGCAGCAAGGCCGGGTTTAGTCCTCTGCAGCGAAAGTAATAAGAAAGAATTCAGCTGAGTACAAAATTCACGTGCAAGAAGCGACTACGTCGTGAAACAAACAAATCGCTCAGCATGTTAAGTCTGCTCGGGCAGCATCGAGGTGTGATGACTTCCCAAACGTGACGCGAACTTTTCAGCGAGAAATGGAACAAAAATACCATATGCAGCAACTATTAGCAATTCTCGCCCTGAACTACCTACTTTCTAAACACATTTCCCAAAAAAACACAATATCTAAGATGCCCTCGGGCGAAAATAATATAGCTATTAAAGAAGGAATTCCTTGGTATCATTTCGATAAGACACAGCGCGATTTATATCCTTTACAAATGAGGCAGGGTGAAAACCTCGAAGCTCAAAAGAATCAACAACAGTTATGCATGGAGCAACTAGCAACAGTTAAACATGTGTGAAGCCACGCATAAAATAGATGTAAAAACATGAAGTGCGCGACAGCTGTTACCAGGATTTACCGGGCCACATAAAACCAACAATTTCAGTTCTTGCAAACTTCAGTAGCTTTAACATACAACACAATGCGCTCGTGCAGTCGTGCTGCCTAGCTAGCGCAACGTGGTAAAGAAGCGGAAAACAATATAAGCGGCAAATGGCATTCTGAACTTTAGCGAAATGCCTTTAAACCGCATGCTGCACTGCAGACGAGCTTCGTCGCTTACGCGTCTAACAATGATCGAGTCGAAAAAACACCGACGAGACAAAGGAAAGGATGAAAGCAAGAAATTTTCCGCCGAAGCGACAATCTATTTTTGCTCCCGCTCATGAGGCTTTGCGGGGAATGATTAGAAGCGTATCTCCGGCACGTTCTCGCCGTTATTTGAGCCCCCCCACCGTGCAACGATTCTTCTTCGACATTCCTTGAAGCTTTGGCACCCCACACATGCGAAGGGTGTTGCCTATTTAGTTCTGAAAACGTCACTAAGACAGAGAATCGCTATCAACGACACAACAAACTACGGCGCGTGCCTGGCTCCTCTCCCGCGTGTTCTGCGCAAGGCCGCCAGCAGTGGCGCGTATATCGGCGCACACTACGCGTATAGACCACAGTATAGCGAGGTCCAGTGTAGTGCTGTGTGCATGGTTTGGTGGGGTGTGCCCTTGCGAATATGCATTAGAACCATTGTAAGAGTGTGGCTAGTATCACGTCCAACCAATCTGCTTTGATGGTCGCCATTTCATGCTTACATCTACTGTCGATTACGAGAGAGCCAGCCTTTCTTGCTCTTCCTCGCACTCATTTGTTAACCGTGACAATATGCGTTCTCACCGATGCACGTGTTGCGATGATGGCCGTAAAGCTCGACGGCTTGTACACACAAAGATGCCTGCGACGCTTGCGGCGCAGGTCATTTTCACAAGTATATAACAATCCGCCTTCCTACAAGTCGTCATATTATATATGAATGCAAGGCACGTTCGACCGATGGAAACCACTATTGTTTTATTTATTGTCCTCGTGCAGTGTCCGCATGAACTCATTCTCGACCTTGACTTTCTTCCGAAACACTCCGCGCAAATTGACTTCCTACGGTATTGTACATGTGGATCTGCAGTTTCGTACCGATGCCACTTCTAGTACAGCACCCGTCTGCCTCCACAATACAGCTGCTCCTGCAATACAGCTCCACTCAACTACGCGGGATTCGTCGTCACGCGCTGGCCTCCACTCACCTACGCCGAAGCCGTGGTCACATCTCTGCCTCTACCCATCACCAACTTCTACGCGCGAGCACGCACGTTTCTTGAGTCTCCTTAAGGTGTGGACCAGGCTATCCGCCCTTCACGACCCCCGGCACTACGTTTTCTTATCCCATAACGCACCCCTGACAACAGCCCCATATGCTACTCGTGTGGTATCCCAGGCCAGTGCGGTTTTTCCGCGGGTATGGATTTATCTCTCGTAAAGAAGTACGCTGAAATAAATATGGCTTTGGATAGAAACAGCAAACTCCGTCTAGTCCTTCTTCTTACTCGAAGCACGCCGGTCACCTTAACCACATCGCTGCACCCTTTCAACAATCCTGTGAGGAGCTGAGCCTGTCCCTGAGGGAAATCAGAAGCCGCAATTCCAGGGGCAAGAACTGCAGAGCTTTCGAACTTTTCTTCCCATTTCCCTTTCCCTAGTGCATGGTAGCAAACCGGAGGCTTTAACTCTTGTTAACGTCCCTGAATTTCTCTGCCTTCAATCTCTCACTTTCTCTCTCAAGACCTCGCTTGTACTGCTCCAATGTTGTTGCCGTCTGCGTAAAATGTGTGTCTGTTCTTGACACGGGAGCAGCAGTGTCTATAATGGGTGAGAAACTTTTCCCTGAACTCCGAAAAGTAACGACGCCGCTTTCTGACCTTACATTGAGCGCTTCGATCTCTTAAAGAATCCAGTATTTCGAGGCGTCCGCAGCACGCGTCTTTATTCAATATGTTTTGTCCACCATCGAGTTCGTTGTGCTGTCGTATAATGCTGCCACTACACCATACTGGGCTTATACTACCTTTACGCTCACCACGCCGTCATCGACTGTGCTAGCGCCGAATTCGAGCTTTCGCCGTTGTGCGAGTTAGCTTTCGTCGACTTGCCTCTCAGTGCAAAAGTGTATGTTGCCCCTGACACTGCGATACCCCCGTTCTCATCCACTCTGGTATCTTTCATCATCATCATCTTCTTCATCCTGGTTGCGCCCACTGCAGGGCAAAGCCCTCTCCCATACTTCTAGAACTACCCCGGTCATGTACTAATTTTGGCCATGTCATCCCTGCAAACTTTTTCATCCCATCCGCCCACCTAACCTTTGCCGCCCCCTGCTACGCTTCCCGTCCCTTGGAATCCAGTCCGTAACCCTTAAGGACCATCGGTTATCTTCCCTCCTCACTAGATGTCCTGCCCATGCCCATTTCTTTTTCTTGATTTCAACTAAGATGTCATTAACTCCAGTTTGTTCCCTCACCCAATCTGCTCTTTTCTTATCCCTTAACTTACACCTATCATTCTTCTTTCCATAGCTCGTTGCGTCGTCCTCAACTTAAGTAGAGCCCTTTTCATAAGCCTCCAGGTTTTTGCCTCGTATGTGAGTACTGGTAGGACACAGCTGTTATACGTTTATCTCTTGAGGGATAATGGCAACCTGCTGTTCATGATCTGAGAATGCCTGCCAAACGCACCCCAGCCCATTCTTATTCTTCTGATTATTTCAGTCTCATGATCCGGATCTGCGGTCACTACCTGCCCTAAGCAGATGTATTCCCTTACCACTTCCAGTGCCTCGCTACCTATCGTAAACTGCTGTTCTCTTCCGAGACTGTTAAACATTACTTTAGTTTTCTGCAGATTAATTTTTAGACCAACTCTTCTGCTTTGCCTCTCCAGCTCAGTGAGCATGCATTGCAATTGGTCCCCTGAGTTGCTAAGCAAGGCAATATCATCAGCGAATCGCAAGTTACTGAGGTATTCTCCATTAACTCTTATCCCCAATTCTTCCCAATCCAGGTCTCTGAATACTTCCTGTAAACACGCTGTGATCTCTTTCTTGTGACGTCCCTATTGACTTAAACATAGTTCTTCCTCCTTCTGAAACCGCTTCCGGTCACAAGTGCTTTCTGGTTCCTTTCGCCGTACTGTCAATTGACGATACTTCCAGTGCCATCTACGTTTCCAATCCGTTTCCCTGCCTCTCGACGTTACTGCAGGGCGAGAAGTTTCGCAGTGTTGACGTACTCGATCCCTTTTCCACATATGTCATTCCTGATCAGCTGCCTTCTCTTCAGATTGACGATATTGAGGCTTCCGTTCTACCCTCTCGACCATTCTTTACCGACAAGCTTCCTTAATGCGTCGACAGTCACGTTACACAGCAGCAACGTGCACAGCTCATCTCCTTACTTGAACTCTTTCGCGCCAGCTTCCATTACGTACCACCTTTCTTTGGCCGTATTACAACCGTGGCTCAGCACATCGAGACTGGTCTCCACGCTCCTTTACGTCAGCGCCCATATCGTGTGTCAGCCCCTGAACGCCGCATCATGGAAGAACAAGTTGATGACGTGCTTCAGCGTGGCATCATACAGCCCTCACAGAGCCCAAGGGCCTCACCGTTCGTTCTATTAAAGAAATGGCTCAATAAGGTTCTGTGTTGAATACCGCCGGCTGAACAAGATCACGCGTAAGAGCGCCTATCAGCTGCCTCGTCTATCATTGCCCTGTATTGATTACAAGAGGCCAAATTCTTTTGTTTGTGAGACCTACGCTCCGACTACTAGGAAGTCCCGATGGCTGAGGCCGACCGCCCGCAAACAGCCTTTGTTACTCTCGATGGCTGATATAATTCAATGTGATGGCATTCCGGTTTTGCAACACGCCTGTCACATTTGAGCGCACGATCGATAACATCCTTGCATGGCCTCATGTTGCAGACGTGCCTATGTTACATGGACTATATTGTAATCTTTTCACATGATTGAGACGCATCTCCTGCGCCTGGAGCCTCTCCTCGCTTGCCTCCGTTCCGCTGGCCTACAAATAAATTTAATGAAATGTTGCTTTCGTACCCGGAAGCTGCTTATTCTTGGTCATATTCAGTCCTTCCAGATCCAACAAAACAACGAGTTGTTTCAGAGTTTCCTAAACCAAAACCAACGAAATGACTTCGCAACTTCCAAGGCATTTGTTCATATTTTCGTCGTTTCATACATAACGCTGCCTCCATAATAGCATATTTGACTGACCTCCGCAGCAGGCACGACCTTTTGGCATGGCCACCAGCATGCGACGATGCCTCCACCACACTCCACCACCTAATTACGTCACCTCCTACACTGCGACATTTCGACCCATTCGCCCAGACTAATGTTAACGCAGACGCAAGTGGGGTCGGCCTCGGCACTGTACATACCCAGCGTAAACCTGGATTTGACGAATACGTCGTTCCTTACGCCAGCCTACAATCACTAAAGCCGAAGCCAACTATTCAGTCACGGAAAAATAAAGCCTAGCCATCATATGGGCCACAGGAATTTTTAGGCTTTACCTTTACGCACGCCCATTTGATGCGGTTTCAACCACCATGTGTTATGCTGGCTCTCCTCTTTGAAAGAGCCATCTGATCGACTCGCCAGTTGGGAATTACGACTCCAGAAGTGCGACATTCGCGTCACTTACCCATCGGGAGGAAAGTATCCTGATGCAGACGCTCTATCCCGCACACTTCTCCCACCTGGTGTTGTGACATTGGCCTGTGTTCACCTACGACGTGTCCCCCTTAGCCATTTCCAACATGCTTCTGGAGCGAATAAAGGACCCCTGGCTTGCTTCCCTTATCGACTTGTTGATTCAACCCACGTTGAGTCCCGTCTCGTGGGAAATGCGCCGTCAAGCACAGCACTTCATTCTTCGAGATGGTTTGCTATACCATCGCTATATCTTTCCGAAAGAGGCAAGAGGCTCTTAGCTATTTCCCGCCATCTACGCTCCGACATATACGCGGCCTTCCAAGCTGACCAACCTTGCGCACATGTCGGAGTATTGAAAACTTACACACGCCTTCGCCTGCGCTACTCTTGGCGCTGAATGGACCGCTTCGTTCACCGCTACGTCCCTTCTTTTCTCGCTTGCCAGCGCCGTATGAAGCCTCCCTGCCGTTCAGCCGCTCCACTAAAGCCGTAGCCTTGTCCTGCCCGCCCTTTTGACCACGTCGGCATCGATTTGTACAGACCTCTGCCCATCACTCCTGCTAGCAACCGCTGGATAATCGTTACCACTGATCATTTCACGCGATAATCAGTACTTTATATGGGGTTTTACGTGCCAAAACCACTTTCTGATTATGACGCACGCCGTAGTGGGGGACTCCGGAAATTTTTGACCACCTGGGGTTCTTTACCGTGCACCTAAATCTAAGTACACGGATGTTTTCGCATTTCGCCCCCATCGAAATGCGACCGCCGTGGCCAGGATTCGATCCCGCGAGTCCACGCGATAATCAGAGAGTTCGCCGTTGCCATCTATATCTATAAGTGACGTCGCCTGTTGGATCTTAGAACACATCATTCCTCTGTATTGTGCACCACATGAACTGCTTTGCGACTGAGGACGTGTCTTTCTGTCGGACACTGTCGACACGATGCGACAGTGTCTGAACCACCACTGAACCACCACGGCCTACCATCCTCAGATGAATGGTTTGACAGAAATAGAAAAATTTAATAGAACATTGGGTGACATGCTGGCAACGTACGTCGCTTCCGCCATTCAAACTGGGACCGTGTTCTTGCATTTGTGTCGTACGCCCACAATACCGCTATTCTCTCCGTACTTCTTACTTTACCGGCACGAGTCTTCGTGCCCGCTGGACAGCATCCTCCCGTACTACCCACAGCTTCACAAGCCGCTAAATTCGCCGCCGACTCACTTGCGTGGCTCTGTATCCCGACAGCCAGCCCGGGTCAGTCAGTGAAACTTCTTTCGAGGTATTACGGCCCTTACCGTGTTGTCAAGCAAACTTCGCCAGTGAATTACGTCATCGAGCCGCCTTCCGATCAACGACGCCGAGGGCATGAGACCATGCAGATAGGCCACTTAAAGTCATAATATGACCTTGCTGTCGTGTCCTATCCCTAAGTCGCCAAGATGGCTGCTTTCGGGAGAGTAACTGAAGAACATAGTGAAGAATATCATTGCTTTGTGAAGAAGCTAAGTGCGCCGCTCATGCCAGGAGAAGATGATCCGTAAGCTCGAGGCTTGAGCGGCTCTCTGCCAATGTGGGTTTCCTTTCTGCGACTGTGCTTGTTTGATATGAAAGTGCTGATCCCAAGTGCTTAATTATATATTACCGCCAGGGCCACCATCGCTCGAGTGGCCCAGGCTAACAGTCCCAGAGCGAGATCTAGCAAACATAAATACCCAAGTTGGTGGACGGCTTCATAGCCGTCACCATAGCACAACTGGCAGTGCAACGTGTGTATATATATATATATATATGTGTGTATGTGTGTGTGTGTGTGTGTGTGTGTGTGTGTGTGTGTGTGTGTGTGTGTGTGTGTGTGTGTGTGTGTATATATATATACATTACCACGACATCATTTTATGCACTCAAGGACAAAAGTACCTGGAACGCCAATGCATTCCTCTGCAAAATTTGGGCATTATTGTCTCGAAATCGGTGTCATCCAGAGAATTTGTTCCAAGTGCATCTGCCTTCCGAACTCCATGGCTAGAATTTGTAAATTGCAACGCGGGCCATAGTGTAATTAGTTTAAAAGGTAATTAGTCATTTTCGTTAATTAGACAATTTTACATCTCAATTTTTTTAGCGAGTGATGTCCGCCTCTTCTAGTAGGCCAGCTCATGAACTATAATCGTGCTATCTGCCACAGGCTAGCCTTAACAATTTTTAAAGTGGTCGCTGAAACACCAGTTATACATATGAGATGAAAAATATAGGTAGCTTGCCCTGAGAGGAAACGCCTGGCTTGCTACCCCATTCAAGGCCACGTATAAGGAAAGACCGAACGATGGAAAGAAAGGCGGCGCTTACGCAAGGGGCATGCGAATAAGGATAAAGCAGCACAATGTGCAGGACAAACAGCAAGACGAAACAGTACACAAGCGCTTATGTTTTGGCCTGCTCTCTTCCGCGTATATCGCACTGTTTTATTTTTTCGTATATTGCGCCAAAGCCTCACAAACTTCGGACTATTTGCGAAAAAACTTCCGGAAGCTCGCATATGCAACATTTGTCCGGCCTCCACTAGAATTTGCAAGTCCTGTATGGTTGCCTCATCAAAAATATCTAATCACTATGTTAGAAGCCGTACAGAACAGAGCAGCACGTTTTATTTCTTGCGATTATAACTGTTCTCATAGCGTAACGGAGATTAAACAGAATAATGACATAATTTCACTTGAAACTCGCTGTTGCATCACACTTCTCTGTTTCACAAGTACTTTTATGATATTAGGCTGTCTCCACTACCCCTCGAAAGGCCTTTGCGCATGTCAAAACGCCTCGATAATAATTTCAGTTACTCGCGCATTTTCGGTCACACATTAACCTTCAACAGCTCTGCGCTTCCACTTGCCATTTCTCTGTAGAACGATTTGCCCGATTATATCGCTTCCTTATCAAACCATGATTCCTTCCGCAACCAAGTCAGCAGTTACCGTTCTATTACGCCTTTTTAATTTGTTCACCGACTTAATGATTTTCATTGTTCTCAGCTGCATTCTAGTTTGTACTGCGCATCAGTTATATATTGAAAGTATGCTGTATCCCTTGTGTTTGAATTCTTTGTATTAGAAATGTATAAGTGCCACTTGATACATAAAATGTTTACTAGCTCTTATAGTACTGTTTCTGTTTATGCCCCCCTTACGTCAGGCTCCTACGGGGGCCTCTAAGGTCTTTGTAAATGAATAAAAAAAACTGACTCACCAACCGGCCTCGACTTCTAAACTTATGCGCAAACACTCCCTATGCCGCTTACGTTCCGGTATAGTGCGTAAAGAAAAGGCACGCCTCACGTTGCACCGCGTGAGACATTCAATATCTTTAGATCTCACCCCACCCCATTGCCGAGCTTCTGCGGCCTCACACACCTGTATGCAGAATTCAAACAGGCCATACACCCTTCGCCATAGAAATGAGAGAGGCCCCACGTCAGAATTTGGACCCGTCACAGTAGCTTAGTGGCTACGGCGTTGCGCTGCTGACTAGCAGCTTTGGTCCTGGCCACGGCTGCAGAAATTCGATGGGGCCGGAACGCAAAAACGCTCCTTTATTTAGACTTGGATATGCGTTACAGAACCACAGGTGGTCAAAATCAATCCGGAATCCCACACTGGAACCTGCCTCATAATCAGAATCCGGTACTGGCACGTAAGACCCGAAAACTGGTTTTCTTTAGAATTTTGTTTCTCTCTCGCTTAAGCGTTCGATTCCACTTTCGGTGCTCTGAACCGGCATGTGTGGGAGATGCGATTCATGACTAGAACAACAGTTCTTCTTCTTCCTCTTTCTCCTCTTTCTCCTTCCCCTCCTTCTCCTCCTCCTCCTCCTCCTTCTCCGTCATATTAATAATCATCATCAGCAGCAGCAGCAGCAGATATCTGCTGCTGCTGCTATAAAGCAATATTGCTTTATGTCCACTGCAGGACGAAGGCCTCTCCCTGCAATCTCCAATTACACCTGTCCTGCGCCAACCAATTCCAACTAGCGCCCGCTAATTTCCTCATTTCATCAATCAACCTAGTCTTCTGTTGTCCTATACTGCCCTACCCTTCTCTTGGTACCCATTCTCTTACTCTAATAGTCCAACGGTTATCTAGTCTGCGCATTAGATGACCTGCCCAGCTCCATTTTTTTCTGTTTATGAAAATTAGAATATCGTCTATATTAGAATACCCATTTGCTCTCTGATCCCAACCGCTCTCTTTCTGTTTCTTAAGGTTATGCCTTGCAATAATCAATCCATCGCTCTTTGCGCGGTCCTTAACTAGTTCTCAAGCTTCTTTGTCAGTCTCCAAGTCCCTGCCCCATATGTCAGCATTGGCAAAATGAACTGATTGTACACCTTCATTTTCAATAATAATGGTAAGCTTCCAGTAAGGAGCTGGCGATGTCTGCCGTATGCGATCCAAGCCATCTTTTTTATTCTGTGAATTCCCTCCTCATGATCAGGGTTTCCTGTGATTAATTGACCTGGGTAAACGTACTGCTTCACAGAATCTAGAGGCCGACTGGCGATCCTGAACTCTTGTTCAGTTGCCCGGCTATTTATCATTATATTTGTCTTCTGCATATTAATCCTCAATCCTGCTCTTATACTCTCACTGTTAAGGTGCTCAATCATTTGTTGTAACTCGACTGCATTGTTGCTGAATAGAACAATGTCATCGGCAAACCGCAGGTTGCCGAGATATTCGCCGTTGATCTTTACTTCTAATCCTTCCCAGTTTAATAGCTTGAATACTTCTTCCAAGCACGCAGTGAATAGCATTGGAGACATTATGTCTCCCTGTCTGACCCATTTCTTCATAGGTATCTTCTTGCTTTTCTTGTAAAGAATTAAGGTAGCTGTACAACCTCTGCAGATATTTTCTAAGGTATTTACGCTAGCGTTCTCTACACCTTGATTACGCAATGCCGCTATGACATTTGGTATCTCTACTGAATCAAATGCATTTTCGTAATCTATGAAAGCCATAGAGAGAGGTTTATTACACTCTGCGGATTTCTTGATAACCTGATTAATGCCATGGATGTGGTCCATTGTAGAGTATCCCGTCCTGAAGCCAGCCTGTTCCCTTGGTTGACTAAAGTCCAGTTTTGCCTTTATTCTATTGGAGATTATTTTGATAAATAATTTATATAATACTGGGAGTAAGCTAATGGGCCTACACCTTTTCAATTCCTTAACGTCGTCCTTTTTGTGGATTAGTATAATGTTTGCATTCTTCCAGATTTCTGCGACCCTTGCAGTCGATAGACACTTCGTATGGAGAGCCGCCAGTTTTCCAAGCGTTATGTCTCCTGCATCTTTGATTAAATCGACTGTTATTCCATCTTCTCTTGCTGCTCTTCCTCACTTCATGTCTTGCAAGGCCCTTCTGACCTCATCGCTAGTTATAGGAGGAGTTTCTGGATCCTGTTCATTACCGTTTCTAATTGAGGTATCCTGACTTCTCTGGGTACTGTACAGGTGAGTATAGAATTCTTCCGCTGCTTTTACTATATCTTCGAGATTGGCGATGACATTACCCTGCTTTTCTAGTGCATACATCTTGGTTGGTACTATGCCAAGTTTCTTTCTTACTGATTTCAGGCGGGGTCCATTTTTTACGGCTTCTTCAGTCTTTCTCATGTTATAGTTTCAAATATCACTTCTTTTCGCCTTGTTGACCAGTTTTGACAGTTCCAACCATCCTAACTCATCTCTTGAGTTGGACACTATCATTTTGTGTTGTTTCTTTATTACGTCCTTTGTTACTTGGGAAAGCTTACTTACTGGTTGCCTTGGTGCCTTACCTCCCACTTCACTTGCTCCTTCCGAAATCAGCCTATAGTGGTGGTTTCATTCATTACCGCTATGTCATCTTCATCTCTCTGTTCTAAGGCTGCATATTTGTAAATGCTAGCGTGAATTGGTCTGCTTTTACTCTTACTGCGTCTCGGTTGGCCTTTTTGTTCTTGAGCAATTTTACTGGTCTTCTCTTCACATTGAGGTGAATCCTAGACCTCACTAACCTATGATAACTGCACTCTACCCTACTTATCACTTCTACATCCTGCACTATGCTGGGATCAGCAGAAAGTATGAAGCCAATTTCATTTCTTGTTTCACCATTAGGGCTTTTCCAGGTCCACTTTATGTTGCTAGGCTTCCTGAAAAAGGTGTTCATTATTCGAAGCTTACTCCTTTCTGCGAATTCTACCAGCATTTCTCCTCTAGCGTTCCTAGAATCGACGCCATAGTTGCCAATTGCTTGATCACCAGCCTGCTTTTCCCGCACTTTTGCATTGAAGCCGCCCATATCAATATTTTAATTACATTTTTCACGTTTATTTGCATTTATTTCATTTATTTTTTTACATAGAACACGTTCTTCACTGCGAAATGCAATTGACGTTATGTACAGTGGCGTAGTAACGGGGGAGGTGGCTGTGGGCCCCGGGTGCCAGGTGCCAGGTGGTGGGGGGGGGGGGTGTCATATATGTATGAAGACCCCTCTCCTTCCACCGGCTTGTTTGGGAGTAAATGGTGAAGAATGCTCGGGTAACCAGCAGCCCTAACTCACGTACCCGATTAACCAGATGTTTATTGCCGCAGAATTGTCGGGAGCACCTTTATCAACATCCTACGTAATAATTGCACAGATGTCTGGGCTAAAAAATTAATTCGCTATGTGGTCGCTAAACTACTCACCTGAGCGGAAAGTTTCATGCGCGATGCACACATGTCCCAGAGCAATGCACAGTGTGGCAGTATTTGTGCGTCGTCAGTGTGTATACATATCCCGGCCACGGCGGCCGCATTTCGATGGGGGCGAAATGCGAAAACACCCATGTACTTAGATTTAGGTGCACGTTAAAGAACCCCAGGTGGTCAAAATTTCCGGAGTCCTCCACTACGGCGTGCCTCATAATCAGAAAGTGGTTTCGGCACGTAAAACCCCATAATTAAAATTAGTGTGTATACACTGTTCCATTTATCTGTTTTTTATCGTTTATATTAGTATTGTATCAGTTTCGCGGTGTTGAATAAAAACACCGTCTCCTAGCCATAGCTAACCATCTCTTTGTCATTTTGTTGTTGTCATGGTAGCGTCCCACAGGGTGGGATATTAAGCACTATTCTCTTTAGCTTACTGCGGTTGGCCTTGCTTAAATATTACCCAAGGCAATTCCCCTATCACTGTACGCTACAATTCACATATCAAAATACTCTGATGATATTTGTCTTTGGTCTACTGCGGTGAATCGTGCGCGCAAGAATTCAGCGGGCCGCCAGCCGAACTTGTTCGTATCTCCGCAAACAAGGCTTTACTGTGTCCATCGAAAAATGTGCGTTAATCGCGTTTACGTGCACACCTATAGCAGCATACCCTGTTTCTCTCAATGACCAGGGTATCAAATACCATAAGTCTTACCGCTACTAAGGTGTGATTATTGACAGGAACCTTTCATGATGCCCCAACTGGATCCACCTGAAACGTTGACTAATTTCGATCGTACATATAAGGAGGTTCCTGTGCGAAGAAACCTGGGGTACGTTGGTGCGGTCCATGCTGCAGCTTTATAGAGCACTGTTTTTGGGCTTTTTACGGTACAGCTTGCCACTTTTGGCGAACACATATAAAACAAACATTCGTACCCTCGAAAGTGGGACTAGAACGTATTCATCATGTGTCGTTTGCGTTAACTGTCTCCGGACATCCGGATGCACCTTCAGCCTGGGTTAACACGACGTGAACAGACCATTCTGTACAGTCTGTGGCTAGGCGTTGCGTTTACAACTCATATGCTTTCCTTATGGGAATGGCCAACATCCCCTCATGTGACACATGCAACAGCGATGAGACGCTCGCACATATTATCTGTGTCTGCACCGCGATATTGTGCCAAGCGACAAGTGCTGTGCAAAGTACTGGAACAGTTGGACAATTGTCCGCTATCAGAACTCAAAGTTTTAGGTCAGTGCTTCCAAAAAGCATCCGCGCTGAAGGCCTTACTCGCGTTATTGAGGTTTCTGCGGTCTACGAGGCTGAACGATAGACTTTAAGAACGCCGCCCCCTACCGCTTTGTAGTGTACGCGGTTTCTTCGTGCTCGTGTCTCTATCTCCCCCTCCCACTCTCTCTTTTTATGCCCCGTAACCCTTAACCGTAAACCGTAATGCCCCGTAATCTCTTAACCTCCCCGCCTTTCTATGCATCCTTATTTCTCTCTTTTTTTACAAAAAGGTGAATTTTGTGAGGATATTTCTTATATTCTAGGAAGTTGTTTGTATTTTACCACTAGGAACTCGGTATCGCGCAAAATATGGCAGATTATAAATAATGACGGATTAAATAACTGCCTAATTAACAATTATAGAGGAAACATTGCAATTCGCGAATTGAGGACCCAAAATCATAATATTAACTCAAAAACTTCTCTAAAAAATTGTCTTTGGTGCAAGAGCCTGCAGTACTTTGGCACTGCGGGTGGCACACCATGGCAGTACCGAAAGAAATATGAAACAGTGCACCGGTGACGTCGATATTGCCGCCTTCTCGTTTTTTTGCATGGTGATGCCAAGAATCGACGCGGAGCGTGCTTTATACCGTTTCCAATATTGTGGTGGTACCGTCGCTCGGATGATCACATTTGCTGATGGCAGCAAATAAAGAAAGGCTTTATCGATCAGAATGGAGAGAACTCGTAATTGTCATACCATTGACGCCCGCGCAGAAAGGAAGAAGGTGGCGTTTTCTGATAGGGTGCGGAGATCAGCGTCATTGATACGCTATTTAATTTTCTTTTAATTTTCTTTTGGGTTCAGAACTGGCCACAACCAAAATACTGACCGCCATAGTACCTACCACAATCTTTGTGAAGTTGTTGTTGGGCAATTTATGACTGTCGGGCTTCAATTTTTCAAATGCAGCATTGCCTCTAAATTCGCAAATCAAAACTTTATCTGTATTGGCTACTAAGCCTAACAGTCGGACAGAGCAGATGGGCAAATGCGCTCATCACAAGTTGCCAGTGCAGCACCCTGTGTTTTTTAGCGCAGAAAGTAAAACATCCTGTACGCTTGCTACATTAGCGATCGCAGGGAACGAAAGCGAAAGGATGTGGGGGGGGGGGGGGGGAGGCGGAGGTGGAGGTGACAGTAGATTTATGGGTCCCGGATGCCAGATGACTTAGCTATGACACTGGTTGTCTAGCTCATTCTTTTAGAAAAGGTTTTAGGCGCAAAAAGTAAGATGCGGACAAAAGAATAAAAGACACCGACAGGGGCACACTCACAACTAATTTTTATTTTGCCCGATGCTTCACTTATATAGCCTCAGGCAAGTGAACATGAACATACATGGGTGAGATCACATGAGATACTAACCAAATCATATACTTTCAGCCAGGCAGCTAAGCACATTATCGTGAAGACACAATGATGGAACGCTGATACAATGGTCAGCAAACATTCTGATATACATCGCCTCTGCTAGCTCCCGTGCCACCGTATCATTACTTTTTCGTAATATGCACGTGTTTTCCAGCAAAGGTTTGCACGTGCACACTTTGCAGTGACACGGCAAATACGAGCCAGTCCCATTCTTGATTGATAGAGCATGCTCTCCCAGGCGGTCATTTATACAACGCCCAGTTTGGCCAATGTATACGTTGCCGCAGTCTAAAGGAATATTATACATGACGCCAGCGGAACATTTTTTTCAAGAAACACTTTACGTGGTTCTTTACACACTCGACCCTTTTAGCGGAAGACAGGCGCGCACAAATGTGAAAAAGTTTCCGAGGAGTCTAAAACACTACCGTTACATCGTACCTAGAAGCAACATTCTTTAACGAATGAGCAACTTTTTGTATATGCGGAATGACAACAGCGTTTCTTTTCGCATTCTTCTGAAGCATTGTTAGACTCACGCAGAAATTTCTTCAACGAAGCTTTCGCTCAGCGAAACTAACAAAGAAGCAGGGAAGCCCACCGAGCCAAGCTTAGACACTTGCAAATCAAAACTTTCCTGAATGACGTGGGGACAAATCCTAGTTAGAGCCAACTGTCAGCTAGTAATGGCAATAGCTCGTTTTACTGTTTTCGAATGGGCGGGATGAAACGGCTAAAATTCTTTCTGTGCATGGGGGCGGTACATCCAACAAACATGGTTTTCTTGAAGGGTGAGATGAAGGTCTAAAAATTGCAGCTTGTTAAAAGTAGGGAGCTCATGGGTAAACTTGAGCACTTGTCCAAGCACTTTAGAGGTCTGCAAAAGCGTCTTATTTTTTGCGCCTAAAACCATGTCTAAAAGCCATGCACCAACTAGCGCGGTAGCAGACGTTACTAAACTAGCTTATTCTGCTTATCGTCTGGAACTTTCGCAAGAGTGCTCCGGTTTGTTCAGCGACGTATTGCTCTCTCTCGCAACAGAAGCCTCCCAGTGGTCCTTGACACATGCATAGAAAGTAGATAAGCGTCTCACTGGCGAAGCCGTCCCCGCTCACGTGTTTCGATAAGAAGTCTTGGCATTACAAGAAAAGGCAAAAGCCTACAGCTGTTTTATCTCTTCTAAGAGCTGTCACCCAGACAAGTGCGAGGCAAACGTACTAAACTGAGGTGGGTATCCATACGTACTTGATGAGTGCAACATAACCACACACACAACAGGACCCTCGTCCGAACGTTTCCCTAAACGTTGTCAGCAACCACGTGAGTATTGTCTGTTGCTTAACCACGTAGCACTAAAATACTCTCAAGGCACGAACAGGTAGGAGTGCGATGAAGCCGAAAATGACGTTCCAGTTGGGCCTATTGATTGGATTTAGCAGGCCAAATGAACATAAGTCTGCAACTTGTCTTATCTGATAACGAATTTCGCGATAAAAGAAAGATACAAGTGGTCATTTAGCAGGAAATTTGATAGAACTCTGTTAGCATTGCGTCGCACCTGTTTCAGTTCCCGGATCGATTATTTGAACTATCTTAACCAGATTGCAAAGTATTCAGAGCTCGCTCAATCGCTATACCACGTGACCGGTTTCGCGCACGGACTTCTTGGGAGCTTGGTTTGACGCTGGCAAAGAATACACGTTGTTAGAGCTTGAGAACGGAGAGTCGACTGACTTTATTCCAAAGCAAAAGTAGATTTTCCGCGTGGCTGTGTAGGCGTCCCAGTCAGGGGAGCTGCCTCTGTTTCAAGGAAGAGTGGGGGTTAATGACCCCCAAGGCAAGAGGAACCAGCTTTCCGAGAAGCGGGAAAAATGTCGGGACGGACGGTCGCTACATTTTCATTCTTTTTGACACTCCTAAACATTTTAACATAATCAAGGTCAGCATAGATAAGAAACGTTTCACAGTGAATTGCAGCAACTAAGCCGGCAAAGGCACTAGTAGCAGCAGCACTAGTCATCAGGCAGCCAACGACTTATTGCTTGCCACATGAGAAGCAAAACACTGCAATTCATCATAACATACCTTCTCTCTATGTCGCTGTCTTTCCAGAAACGTCAACACGCCGCTACGGGAAGCAAGTATGCAGTGATATTCTGAAGGCAGCTTACGCATGTGTTTGTCAGGAAGGTGCGAGATTCCAAGCATGTGCGTCTGCAGCGGTATTGGCCGTTCGAGGCCCATTGCGTGCACTAGCGGGCTTAATCTTTCAAGCTCGGAAAGACACGTTTATGTATCACGTATTCAGCAACAGAAAGTTGCATCGGGAATTTGCCATGTTGTTCCACAATTTTCTCACTGACACTTTTCATCTAATTCTAACATTTGAGAAGTTCACTATTTATTCGGACTAATTATCTAACTATGCGGAATTCGAAAAATAATCTGAGTACCTACAAGCGACGGCAAACAACATTACCTTGGTTCTGTTCAACTACGAGGCATTGGCATATTTATTTTTAAATCTTGGCGCAAGATAGTTTAGATCCCTTGCATAAATGAGTGCCAGTTCAGCACCACGGACGTGTAAGAAGCTTTTAAGTTTAAGAACAGATTGCCAGAGCTCTTATTCATTTTTTGTCTTTCTATGCCCCATATTTCGAAAGACCACGTTTACTTAGCAGTGCGACGTGAAAAGAAACTTGCCGAACTTTTTTTCAACGTTCCTTCTTTCAACAAATAAACTCTAGCTAATCAGGCATTTTCTCTCTCTCTCTCTCTCTCTCTCTCTTAAGTCTGGAGGAAAAACCGGGCACAAACTACAGCTGCCTCAAGTATTCGCTCGACGGAAGAAGGTCGAAGAGGGGGACGGGGCTTGGTTGGCACCCTTTCAGCATTCCTCGCCCCATACCCCCCCCCCCCTCCTCAGCTTAATTATCATATCCGACGCTCTTACATAAGCAAAAAGTTGGCGTCGCTGACGAAACCTTACATACATATGAACAAAAATGTGGGCTTGTGAAACCACGAAGAGTCAACCGAGTGGCCCAATGCTCGATGCACTGTAGGAGCTGCAAGAAATAGGCAATATTACATGACGTAAGTGTAACTTTGTTCATTCCACCGTCCGCTCCATAATTAAGGAAATAGTCGTAACGTACGTCGGGCGCCATGGCTTACCGCTGGACTTTTTTTTTGTCAACCTTAAGGCAAGCACAGTTGAAGAAAATTAACTAGTTACTGACATTTTGTTACTTAGTGACAGCAGCAAGTCAAACTCCTTGTAGTTGAATACAGAGGTTCAACTTACCGAGTAACAGGAAAGTCAAGGCTAAAGATTCACGATTCAATTTTCCGTAGTGGAGAAGAGAATTCGCAATAAACATGTTTTATTCGTCTTAGTACATGACCGATATACGATACTCTCCTATATTAATATGTTCTTGTTTTTTAGTGCTTCTGTTTATGTTGTTCAAGGCGCAACAGGACATTTGTGCAGCGTCTACCGAAACTAGCGAGGTCTCACCGACGCCTAGTATTACATGGTTGTAGTTTGCAGCAGATGAGACCTGAGCACAACTACTCAAATACCTTCACCAGTTTACGGCTTCGGCGTCATCTGACTAGAATCACAATCGGCGACTAAAGCGAAATAGAGTGCTCAGAGAGAACGCGACAGGAAAGTGCGACCGCTGGAGTTATCACGATGCATTGAGCAACTCTTTCCCTCTCCTTCTCTTCTCCCGGCTCTCCCCTCGCAGACCGGCAGCTCCTGCCAGCCGAGATCAGTTCCAAAATAGCCATGGAACTGACGGTGCAGAGCCAGCGGAGTAAGTAGACTTTCGTGTTTCTCTGCTCCCGCAACGCTTCCGATTTCTGACTTCACGCTGTCGCATTTTATCTCAATCGAGGTGAAACCAGACAGAACACAGAACTAAAGAAAAAAATTTATTGTATATTTTCGCCTTGTCTGGTTTGGCGTCGCTCCTATATTATTATGCTTCTGACTCCGTATTTTTAAACCTTCTGTCAATTTAAGCGCCAAGTTGAGTTCTGAAAGTTCAAGGTTGCGCCGCAATTTGACTGAAGTCCAACTATTTGCCTCACATTCGCTTCTCGGCGATTCTTTCTTGAGTAACTGCATTGAAAAATTTATTCCCTAATCGGCCTTTGAGAAGACGCAAAAATAAAAAAGTGTGTTTACAAATACGGACATCAGGAATTAGCGAGTACCGTTATGAAACATTGTGTCTAATAAATTAGAGGGGAAGAGCAGTGCTTCATTTCAGTAGACGTCGGGACGCCACGTAAATTCAAGGAGCGTGCACGATGGGTGTATGGGAGCCGGTACGGTGTTCGCAACACTCTCTGCCACACTGACATTCATTCCACGCACGTACGCTGAAACACTGTAGGCTGTCGCCTATCCTGCGCTTTTAAATATATCACAGTAAACGCTTTGATACCTTTATGGAAT
This sequence comes from Dermacentor albipictus, assembly GCF_038994185.2. Taxonomy (NCBI): domain Eukaryota; kingdom Metazoa; phylum Arthropoda; class Arachnida; order Ixodida; family Ixodidae; genus Dermacentor; species Dermacentor albipictus. The sequence continues at coordinate 133,438,265 of NC_091824.1, forward strand.
ATATAAAATGCGCTCAGTTGTACCTTGGCAAGCCACCACTCTCTCCCTCATGCCCCCCCCCCCTCCCCCCCGTTTGAGAGGTAAGATCTAATCGGTGAGAACCAACAAAATTTTCTTGTTTGCCGATTTTCGGGGGCAAGTACATAAGACAATAGTGTCACGTGGTACTGACGGTACTGACACACAGTACCAAAACTGCGAATGGCGAAACGCACTTTTTTATTGGGCGAACCTGTGCCCGGAAAAAGAGGCTGTACGTTCAAAGCACAGGGATACCAGCGGCGAACACAATCCCAATCGTCGAAATTGTGATCAGCGGGTCAATTTCGTCGGCTTTTATAGATGAGTCATCAAATGTTGCAAAGTAATCACTGGTGCTCGGTTGTCCTTTCAGGAAGTACTACACAATTCGGGTCGCGCATACAATCAGATTACATAAGGTCCGTTGACAATAGACAGCGGATAGAACAATTGATAACGTTCGAGAAACTTCCGATACATGCGGGCGCGTCCTGCACTGAGCGATAACATTTCACAGACGGGGAAAAGCGGTCATCCGAGAATAAAGTGCGCCTGTCAATAGTTGTGACATAGGACATAAAATGTTCATTAGACTCATAAATTTGTCAACTACTCGCTTCCAGGAATACTAATAAAAATTTGGAGGTTGCTTAAGCTTCATTTTTAAGGGTGGAACGCGATAGCATTCAAAGTTCCCTGACTGCTTCTCACGCATCCCGGCAACTGTAGCGCATGTAACGGTAATTTTTACCGGGAAACTCTCGCGGCAATGCACGAAGGTGGGTTTTCTGGTAGAAACGCGGCCTCTTGCGTGGGCCGAGATGCGGCGGAGGCGAGCGCCATCTGGAAGTGTTTCGAGGAAACAGGCGCGCCACTGCGTACACTCCGAAATAATCACGCGCCGGTGCGCGCAAATGGCGAACGCCATGGTCGGTCTCTAAATGGTTTAGACGCTGGGAAAGGGCTTTTTCTGAGTTTTCGCGTAACAGAATTAAGTTTCCTAGTATATTCAAATTTCAGTCCGATACTATCATGTCTGTAGGTTGTGTGTGCGTGTCGTACTTTGCGATTTTTCTACATATTTTAGCTTTAGAAATTCAATTAGTTCAGTAACTTCCTTGCACCACGTGAAAGGCCTGGGTATGGGTGGTTCGAAAATGTTTTTGCCGAAACAACGTCCGCCGCCAACGCGGTACGCCGACGCCGAATTTCCTGCGAGGCGGGGCCCCTAACGCTGTTGCGTTAGCATTTATTTTTATCGTTATGCAGCGTTTTCAAAAGGTACCATGAAGTTTTAATTCGTTTATGCACTCTCATCTTGTAGATTTTCGTAAAACTTTAACTACTTTATTTGGTGGAACACAATTAGTTACTGGTTCTAGTCCTTTCGTTTCTTTTTTTGTTGTTATATAAGCGGCGAACACTATCATTCATATGTTTGAGCGGGGGCTTGCGATCCATATTCTTTTTTTCTATTCAACCCGAAGTATGTTAGCGTTAAAAAGCTTTACAATATCAAGTCGCGGTGACAGCATATTAGCGCGCAGTCTGTGTGTTACTGCGTCTTGGAGCATGTAGTTCACTTGTTTCCCTTCCCCCAGTGTAGGGTAGCAAACCGGACGCTCGTCTGGTTGACCTCCCTGCCCGTCCTCTCTTTGCTATCTCTCTCTCACTGTTCTCTTTGGATACTTTAACCCTGTAAATATAGCATGTTGGCAGACCGGGCACACTCGCAGGAGACACGCGCTGCTCATTCACTTGAAGGATACAGTGAATGCGTGTCTCACTGAATGATATGGCTTCGCAAGTTAATGAACACCAATTGAATGACGAATCAAATGCGCTCGGAAGTGCTGTGCCAATCAGCTGGCGACGAGCTAGAAGATTACGCAACTCCGTTTTCCTTGGCAGAATGGCGAACACTCACTCAAGTGCTCACGTTCGTACAACGGCTCAGCTAGGAGCTTCGCGGTTCATTTCGGGCTTTACATATCAGAAACTCGCGCCGTGCACCGCATAGACTAAGTTTTCCGTCCATTATCAGAGTATGCAAATTCACTCCCGGCAATCGTGTCGTAACTTGAAGCAAGAATAAGTGAGTGAAAGAGAGAACGAGCCTTCGAGTTTCCGCGTTGGCCATTGTGTGCGACAATGGCGTGACACACGGTGTAACAAAGAACTTTGAAGCCGCAGGCCGTATTCATCACCTGCCTTGTCATGTATAGCCACTTCCAAGCGGTCATGTATAAGAGCAAATGTTAAGGGGAGAAGAGGAGCTCAAAACACCATTTATAGAACATTTACATAGACTTTGGCAGCTGACAATTAGTACTTGCAGGTGAACATAGCAGTCGTGTCGGGAAGGCGAGCAAATGAGTGTACAATGCGGCGACACTTGTCTTGCTACCACCGGCATTCGATATTAAAGGCTTACAGGGAGCACTAATCTCTAATAATAGAGAGGTGAAAGGCCTCACCTGCTATATATGCCCTTAACGACATGTGCGACCTTATCAGCTTCGCGCATCGTCGGGCCCACCTTGCGGGACAAAGCGAACACGTCCTGAATGTACATATAAGGTACAAAGTACGTCTGGACACGCAAAGCGAGGTCTTTCTGAGCAGCGTGTCAACGTCCCCAGGCTTGCCAAATACCTCCCGAAGCTTTTCCTTGCATAGTGTCCAACTGTTCAGTTACTCCTCATAGGTTTCAAACCTAATCTTCGGTGCGCCTTTTAAGTAGAATATTAAATTGGCCTGCATGAGCGTCTGGTTTCACCGGTTATGCAAGCTCACGCGGTCGTACGTCTGTAGCACGTCTCTATGTTAATGCAGTCAGCGCCGTAAAAGGCATCTGGGTCTTGCGGCTGCGCTAAGGTGACGATTGGCACAGCATGAGATGAAGACTCGACGTTATTCTTGCCCAGGATTGGCATGCATACGCAATCAGGGAACGTCTACTGCGGAGCACCGTCGTCTGTGGAGAAAACCCAACACATCCCCTAAAAATATCAAGGAAACATGTATGATATACATTATTTACAGAATATTTATAATGAGCTCAGTAGCTAACAAGATGGTTGTTGTGCTTGTCCTGTGAACGTGTTAGTCACGCCCACTGTAGAGCATTGGCCAACACTCGAGTGGATAAGACCTGAGAAATACAGAAATTAGATTTCGCTTGAAATTTTCTGATAACTAGTTCAATATGACAGAAGCAAAAAAAATTATTAACGTGGACTGAATTGAAATGTACAAAAAATACACGACAAGAAAGCATATTTGGTTGGGCTATCGATTTGAATCAGTAATAAATTCCTGGACAGCGGTGCAAACATCCCTGTGACTGTACTCAAGAGCCGAAGCTTCAAACGACAGGATACCGTGAATTGTCAAATCTAGGTCAATCTTGTGGAAGGTAATTTCGAAGGCGTTTCTTTCGCAGTAAAGTAAAGCGACGGCACGACAAAAAAGACGTGCTTTACAATTTCCTTCTCTTTGCAGAAAATGCAAAGATAGAAATACCTCAGGCTAGACCTGCGCAGGTAAAAATTTCCAGAGGGAATCCGACAGTTCAATTTGGTGAGGGATATTTCAAGCCTGCGTATATTAAAAAATTCACTACGCCAGCAATATAGGAGGTGACGATACACAAGAGAATCAGTTAACATGGGGTTGGGCAACGCTTGTTTAAAGGAGCGCTGAAACACTGTTCATCGAAGTAGAAATATTTATTTGAACTTAAAATCGAATATTTCGGAAATACGTTGCAGCAAAAAGTACTTCAATGCATTCAGAAGAAGCGCAGTTGTTGACACTCAAAGGTCACATTTTATCCCATTCGCGATGCTCCCTCTCCTTCTTTAATGTCTTGCATTGTGAAGGCTATGTGGCGGAGCGGGGTGGGCCCATAACCATCCGCCTTCTGAACGTCACCGTGGCGCGCAGTTTGAATTTGATTTTGGATGTTCACGTATACGCCACTACGTCCGACTCTGGCGCCTACGTAGCGCCAAATTCGGTTGTCCTCAGCCAGCCGCAGTAAGTTCAGCTAGCGGGATCGTCGCGGCACCCCGAGATGGCCCTAGAGTGCGCGTGCGCAGCGTTTGCAATGTGCACGACCGAGCTTGAGAGTGCGCTCATGTGATTCAGTCTGGCCGTGCTACGGTGTGTGGACCGGCTTCTTCGTGCACCAGCTTAAGCGACGGATAGTATCTATATCCAACTTGTGCAGCTTAAGGTGCTGTCAATAGCTCAATACGAAGCAATGTCAGCGAAAGCGTCTATCCAGGAGCGGCCAGTAGTGAGCGTGTGCTGGGAAGAGTGCGTGTGGTCTGTCCTTCAGTGTCGCGTGGTTGGAGGCTAGTAACTAATCAAAATTAACCAGGCCCAATGGCTGCGACACCAATAAGCAGTATGGCCAAAGTTTAATTCCTACGCAGGATGCCGTAGCCGAGCGTAAGAAGACGATGGCCGGCTTCTGCCGTTAGTAATTCTTGCCGAAATTCGAAACGCAGGTTTTCGCTTAATTCAGCCTCGTTAACGAACAGCGTCATAAATATACGCAAGAACAGTATCCAGAAGAGCACGGATCCAAACACCCCCTTTGATTAACATCATCTATCATCCAATAGCAGCCGTATATGGCAATCTTGCATACGACAACGTATGCAATCCACTGGAAGCTTCGAAACAGGGAGGTGAAAGCCTCGTTTGAAAAGAAAGTGCTTGAGAAAAAGTTTCTTTCGCACTCTACTTGTGATATCTGCGTATGCTGAGGCTTTTTTACGGTACCAGTGAGTTTGTTTACGAACATTGCATTTCTAAATAATTAGACAATTTGCGGCTATGCAGAGGCCTGCGTCTTCAGTTCCTTACATTCGCAACTGTGTTCAGGCAAATTCAGTTATTGATTTAATGTAGTCAGACCTGGTGTCTATGTTCACACAAACTCCCGCTTATGACCTCCTTTATTTATAGCCTTCAAACGAAACTCCAAGACCCACATTGATGATGCCAGCATTTTCAATGGCGGTGTGCCACAGCGGAACCTGAATGGAAAGGAGAGTAATGGCACCACTCGCTCGGATGCCGATAGCATCGATGTGGAAAATGGCTACAGTGTTCCTCTCAAGCCTGAAGGTCCTCGCAGCAGCGTCACACTGGAGTGGAAGAATGTTTCATACGCCGTCAAACAAAGAAAAGGTACAATTTTATTTTACCAAAGCAAGCTTGGGTTCGCTCAATGGCTGATTTTAGAGTTTTTGAAATCGTTAAGATGGTGCTGTAGGGATGCGCCCTATAGAAATATGTGGAAAGATTTGGAGTACATTGAAATATTATGTTCGCAAGACTGAGCCTCAGCACATACAGTTACCACGCCATCATTAAGTTCATGAGGTCCCCTGCGCACTAAAAGGAGATTCGTACAGTTCATGGGCAACAGGAACACTACTTACGACAAATCCCATGACTACTGGCCTATCAAGGCCTGAACTGCTTTGCACAAAAAACTCTTTTACCTGCTTCCCACAAAGAGTGTTGGCATCGGCAGGCACTGAGCCTTTGGCCGCCCTCCTGAAGTGGCGATGTAAGCTGTAAAGATGAAACTCAACAAACTCAAACGCAAGTCTGTTTGGAAATTTTACTGAAGTCGCTTCAAACTACGCGCGTACATTGCACATGTACGTATTTATGCACCGACTCTAATACACTATCACGTTTTCTTTTTTCATTTTTTGTTGTAGCGCATATAATCTTACGTTTGGGAAGACACGAGGAAGGTGGGAAATGGAAAACCAAGACGATAAGCAAAACGACAAACAAGGTAAAAGCGAGAGCCAACGTTTCGACAAGTGGCCTTGTCATTTTCAAGGCGACATATGCTTTCCTCGGCACAGTAAATATAGGTAGAGTTCTCTAAAGGGAAGAGGGGATAGGGCACATGGGTCAGATCGACCGAGCGTGTGTTAACGGCGAGGGTGCATAATTGAAAATGAAGGGGTGGTATTCAACATCGGTGGAGGAATGTGAGGTAGCGCAGTGTGTCAGCCGGCTTGCGTGTCACCGGCTGACACACGGTCGAATCGCTGGCCGTGTGTTTGTTTCGTGAAAGGGGCGGGGGGAGTATTTGCTCCACTGTGAGCTATCATCTCTCTGAACGGGAGAATAAAAAAAGCGGCAGGAAATAGTGCAAACAAGGAATTTCTGTTGGACAAGCGAAACGAATAAGCAGAATCTGCAGTGAAGACAACGATTACATACACCACGTAAATGACCTTAAAGCAGCGCGAGCAGGAAACTATCCACAATTTCCTCTAGACGGAGCTGATGACCTCGTGTGAAGATTGGAGAAGCAGTCGGAATTAGCTAAGAAACACCTACTCCAGAATCTGAAAGACCACCAGCGTGTATAACAAAACATTCTAATGCCATCCCAAACATAAACAAGATGCTACGAAAATACCACCCAATGCGATCACGTAACGGTCATCCGATAAAAGCGTTCACGATGGTACCACGTGTGACCTATCCCTGCAAAAGAAACTTTAAAGACATGTTAATGTATGCAAAAGTCAGTCAGCATCATTGCCCTGTAATAAAAGTAAGTTGTCGCCCCAGGTGCAACACCTGCAGGCGCCTTCAAAGTGACATTAAAATAAAAAGCAACGTAAATAGCTACACACACGAAGTGAAAACTATCTTTATTTGCACTAGTTCCGATGTGATTTACGTGCTTGAATGTTCCTTCTGTAAGAAACAATATATCGGTGAAACGGGGGCTATCAATGAACGTCAGGTGAAACGCCATCGCGCGGACACAGCTAAAAAGCTGCCCAAAGTTGCCGAAGACCACGCAGGACCTAACTTTGATGAACTTAAACTCTACTTCCTACAGCCAAATTTCCGTTCAGCGCGAGCCAGAAAATACAGGGAATCATACCTCATCCATTAGTTCAAGACATTGCAACCAATAGCCATACACGTTTCAAAGGGAGCTTTAGGATCTATTCGCTATGCTAAACTTCAAGCTATAGGCAACAATATATAATGTTTTTTCATTGGGTGGCTTAGTGTGTTACTTGTTTTTGTTTTTCTTTCCTTCCTCCTCCCCTTTCTTTATTTATATATTTATTCCATTTTAGTATTCTTTTTTCCACGAGCACCATTTGCTGCCGCTTCTTTTATTCCGCCTCTTAGAGAGATGATAGCTCATTGAGCTCCAGCGAAACAGATAGTCTCCTACCCTCTCCCCCCTCGTTCGCTCGCTAGTGTACAGGCCCCTTCCACGATAAAACATACGGCCGGTGATAGGGCGGTCAGCCGGTGATACGTCAACAGGCTGACACACGGCACTACTTCACATTTCGCCACCGACGTTGACTAGCACACCTTTCTTTTCATTTCTACACCCTCGCTGCTGACACACGCTCGCTCGATGCCTCATCCACCCGCCTTAACCCTCTGCCCTTTACAGAACTCTAGCTACATATACTCTGCCGAGGAAAACATGATGTCACCTTGCAAAATACAACTCCACTTGTCGAAACGTTGACTCTCACTTCTACCTTGCTCTTGGGTTGCTCATAATTTTACGCTTGGAATACGTGAAGTTGCTGTATGAATGTTATATAAGCAAGCGTCTTGAAGCGAGGCTCTAACATAGCTGGTATTTTATACAGAAGCATATTTTTCATCTCCTACACGTCGACAACTTCGTGGTTTTGATTCCTACTTCACGCAGAAAAGAAAACGCTTGTCAGAAATATGTACGGAAAAGCACTACCCGGCACGATGACTGCAATAATGGGGCCTTCCGGAGCTGGAAAAACAACGCTGATGAACGTGCTTTCTGGTCATTAGTAAGTAATGACCTCTCTTTTAATAAGACTTTTCTCTGTAAAATTTGGTAGATTGCCCTCAGTAAACAAATTCAACTGTAGCACCAATAACGCCAGCAAACGTCAAATCTTATTTAAGAAAGGCTCAGTCGTCACACTAAGTCGGTGCATTTTCTTGGCGCAAAAAATATGTATCTTTAGTTTTCTTGATTTGGTTTGTTACTTTTCCCTATACAGGCTCGTACATGCAATGTCTTGGACAAAGAAAAACAAATTATTACTTACTAGTTACTCAGCTATGCTTATGTTATCCGTATTCGACATGTAACTGGGCGTTCAACGTTAACCACCACTTATTCTACTAAGCACTTACTATTTGGCAGCTCCTCTTAACTCGAAGCACACAACGTACATCAATGTCCTTAAGCAACTGTATCAAACGTACGCAAGTGCAAATTGTGAAGTTCACAGTTGCATCTCATAAATAACCTAGCTTTACCAGCCATTTTTCGTTCTGTGCGGTTACAGCTTTGAAAGCACCGACAAGCATATTTTCTCGAGAAATTAAAATGTTTTATGTAACGTAAACTTTCATTCAATAACTCAGCTGATTCCAAGAGTAGCATTTCTTTGAATGCAAAAACATTTTTGTTTGTTTGTTTGCTTTTATTTATTTATTTATTTATTTATTTATTTATTTATTTATTTATTTATTTTGTTTCTAATCGCGCTCAAGTTTTGCCGACAGCTCTAGGTATAGGACGAAAGTGAACCGAAGAGCTTACAAGAAACCATTCTCATTGCTACGTTGTATGGATTACGAGAGTTAAACACAAGGTCTATTGCATCCCTGATTTTACATATATAGACATGCATGCTGTACCTGCCACTTTTCGTCCTCTGCGGATACAGCTTTAAGAGAACCGATAGAGTACAGCAACAAGCATATTTTTCGAGAAATTAGAATTTTTGTATGTAACGTACACGTTCATTCATAGCTCTGCTGCTTTTAAGAGCAGCATTTATTTTAATACAGGAAGGTTTCTTTTTTTGTGATTTTGCCAACGTTTTGCAGACAACTCTCTAAGACGAAATAAACCGAGGGGCTTAGAAGAAACCTTTCTCACTGCATTGTTAGATTCGGTAAGTTAAACCACAAGGTCTATTGCATCCCTAGCTTGACATATATAGACATGCATAGAAAACTGACTATTACTTTGAAGAGAAACTCTGCAAAATGGAATAAATGCAAAGCATGCAGAAAACGTTTATAGACGTTCAACTTCGATCTTGAGTAAAGTTAGTTCCTTTCATCCGCAGTTAGTTGACTATATGTGTTCATAGGTGATCAAAGGAGATCAAATTTTATTTTGATGTCACCAATATGTTCCCTGACTGTGAGTGCAGTCACAGAGGCTACGAAGGCGAAGTCCAGGTGAACGGTTGGATTCGCGACACGGAGCTGTTCAACCGGCAGAGCTGCTACGTGATGCAGGACGATTGCCTTTTACCGGAACTGACCGTGAAGGAGTCTCTGGACATGAGCATCCGTCTCCGTATGCCTTCTTTGCAGCCCGACAAGCGAGCGCACTTGGTACGTAGAACTTACGATATAGGAGCATTTGCATTTCTTTTCTGCCCTAGCCGACTCCTGCAGCTCCTGCAGTAGACACGGGCTAAGCTCTCGGGATAAGCGGTGTACACCGCAGTTTCCGATGACAACCGCAGGCCCCAAGTAACCACACTCTAAGAAACCTCGATGATGCCTCGATAACCGCTCTTACGGCATGCATCAACAAATGCTGGCGAGCAGGTTGCATCCCAGAGGCGTGGAAACGCTCTAAAGCAGTCCTGATACCGAAGCCAGGCAAGCCGTCCAGCCTCGATCACTTGCGCCCCATTTCCCTCACATCCTGCGTTGGCAAGGTGATGGAGCACGCGTTCCTCTCCCGCATCAACCACCACCTCGAGGACACTGGAGCCTACCCACCCACTATGGTGGGCTTCCGGTCCCACCTCTCCACTCAAGACGTCATGCTCCAGCTCTACCACCAGATTATCAATGACCCAACTAGTGGCAACCGGGCCATCCTCGGTCTAGATTTGGAAAAGGCATTTGACAATGTAGCACATGCAGCAATCCTGAGCCGCATAAACAAGCTCAACTTGGGTGAGCGAAGCTACAACTACGTCAGAGACTTCCTGTCGCGCCGCACAGTCACCCTCGCGGTCGGCAGCATGACATCCGACGAACATACACTAGGAAGCACCGGCACTCCTCAAGTATCGGTCATATCCCCGCTCCTTTTCAACCTCGTAATGCTGGGTCTCCCGGCCTACCTCGACGAGATTGATGGCCTCCATCACGCCTTGTATGCAGATGACATCACCCTGTGGGTCAACAAGGGCAGTGATGGTCACATAGAATCCACCTTACAAGCAGCGGTCTCTGCAGTCGAAACCTACCTCCAAGACACAGGTCTCCGACTATCTCCACTCAAATCGGAGCTGCTCGTCTACCGCTCGCGCCGCCGGCCCAAGCCTACAGCCGAATCGCGCCAATGTGACGACATAATCTTCTATACGCAAGACGGCTGCTGCATTCCCCGAGTCCCGAAGATACGCATCCTAGGCATGCATATAACAGCCAACGGGTCAAACATGGAAGCTATTCGCAAAATCGAAGGCAAGGTTACAGCGGCTACCCGCCTGATCAAACGCATTACAAACAAGCACACGGGCATGAAGGAGGACAGTGTCATGCGCCTCATACACTCTTTCGCAATCAGTCACATCACTTATGTGGCTGCCTTTCACAACTGGAATGTCACTGAAAGGGAGAAAATCAACACCCTTATACGCAAGACTTACAAGATCGCCCTTGGCCTACCGGAGTCCACAAGCACTGCTCGTCTGCTACAGCTGGGAGTATACAACACGCTTGAGGAAATTGTGGATGCGCAAAGAACCTCTCAACTCGAACGCATGTCTCTGACAGCCACGGGCCGCTACATCCTGCAGAAACTCGGCTTCAACTACCACGTCCAACACGGTCAGAAACAGGTCATTCCACCTGACCTCAGCGACACGCTGATTGTCGCCCCTATACCTCGAAACATGCACCCCGAATTTAATCGGGGCCGACGCCAGGCCCGTGCCAAGGCACTGCTGCGCTCCTTGGGTGGAAAGAGGACTACGCGCTTTGTAGACGCCGCAGAATACACAGGAGAACACCGGTTCACGGCGGTAGTCGTAGACGTTAGCTCCCGGCTTACGCACGCGTGTAGTGTCGCAACAGAATACCCCGAAACAGCAGAAGAGGTAGCAATTGCGCTTGCGCTTACTGACCCCCTCTGCGAGGTAGTTTTTAGTGACTCGCAATCCGCAGTTCGCAACTACGCACGGGGGCGCATTTCCTCCGAAGCTCTCCAGATTCTAGGGAAAGCTGGTCGACAGCACTTAGATAACACCGCCATCATATGGTTTCCAGCGCACGTCGCAACCCCCACCGATGAGGGCCTCATTAACTTGAACGAGGTAGCACACCACTCTGCGCGAGAACTGACCCGCCGCGCAGAATCGGAGACCGCCTCTTCGAGTTCAGAACTGTTGGCTCAAAACACGCGAGAACGCCTGGTCAGGTACAATGACATCACCAAGCACTACCAGCTAGGCAGGTGGTTGCTGCCCCCACCTCACCCCATGCTGAAACGTCGCCAGGCAGTCATCTGGCGACAATTGCAAACACAAACCTTCCCCAGTCCGGTGCGATTGCAGCACATTTTCCCCGCGCAATACCCGACTGCTCTTTGCAAATTATGTCAGGCAACTAGAGCGACGCTGTCACACATGTTGTGGGAGTGTCGGGTTACATCAGCTACAATGGCAGTAGCTCCGGAGGCTCTTGCGTCGAAGTGGGCCGCCGCTCTGCGCAGCTCCAACCTCAAGACACAAGAGTGGGCTGTCCAGCAAGCCCGAGAGGCGGCGACGAGGCAAGGCCTCGAAGTCCCCTCATGGGAGACCTGAGCCCGGGTCGTCAAATTTGCCGGATTCAGAATAAAGTTGTTTCCATCCATCCATCCAAGTAACCACACTAGCTAAACGAAACGTTCCGGTTCTACAGCATCACACGTGCATTGATACAGCAGCCCACATCCTTCTTGAAATCATCCCGTCTGCAAGGCGCACGCAATAAACCCTCTTCACCCTCAATGTATACAGCAGCCCCAAACAACAACATAGGTTTCTACGACTCTTCACCAAAGCAGATCAAGTAGCTAGAGGAGACCCTCCTTCTCCCCCCCCCCCCGCCCCCGCTCATCGTAGGGGACCCAAACGCCACTGCGATGGCATGGGGATACCCGCGGACCGCAGAACGGGAAGACAACTATGGCTTGACGGACAGAACCTAGGTCTTACACTTATCACGGATCCAATTTGTCTCACTGGTACGGGAAACAGCGTCAGCAGAGACACTACTCCGGACCTTACTTCCGCAAAACTAATACCACAGGCAGACTGGACCAGCACACAATACAACTTGGGCAGCGACCACAATTTAATCCAAACAACACTTCTAGCGAGCCCACAAAAGCCCAAGGGCCGTTACCTCCACATCCCGAATCGGAACACTTTCCCGCAGGCCAGAGCACTCCCCTCTTTCTCCGTTACCCAACCCCTTCCGGAAGACTAGGTCGCATCCTTGCTTCAAGACGTGAGAAAAGTCACTACATTTATGCCAGAAGAAACCAATCTGCAGGAAGCAGATAGCAAGTTACAGCATATGTGGGACGCCCTCGCGAGTCTGCAACGCTGATACAAAATTAACAAGCTCAACCGAACGCTCAGAAAACGTATTACCACACCCAACCTTCACATCGAAGAGTACGCACAACTTACTCGTCAAAATTGGCACGTGTAGCCAATGCGACAGCATGAAGCGGCAACCAAACCTGCCCAAAACGTGGAACATCCTCCGTTGCCTCCTGGATACGGCCAACATCAAGAACACACAACAGCACAACTTGCAAAAGATTATTAACGCCCGGATACACAAGTTCTTCAAGAGCTGATAGACTGCTACGTAGGACCTCAACCTACTACACCCGCTCCAGCATACATTGACACCGCTAACGTACACCTGGACGCACCCATACAAGCAGCAGAAGTACGTCAAGCCGCCCTCGCACTACGCCCTAACTCGGCCCCGGGACCTAATGACATTACTAATAAAATGCTTCGCAACCTAGATGAGGGCTCTATACTATCCCTCGTGGCTTATTTTAACGCGTACTGGGAAACTGGACACCTCCCCTTACAACGGAAAGAAGCCAAAATCATCAGTATTCTCAAACTCGAGAAGCGCTTCCTACTCGAAAACCTCTGCCCTGCCTGCCTTACTTCAGGTGTCGGAAAGCTCCTCGAACACACAAACACGCAAACGCTTACACAAACACATGAACGACAACAATATCTTCCCTGATACCGTGGTTGGCTTCCGCGCTAAACTTTCTGCTTAAGAAATCATGATTCAGCTCAAGCCTCAAGTTATCGATGGCGATAAAAGCTACGGGCTGGACAACAGAGCCATCTTGAGGCTAGACCTAACCAAGGCCATCTATAAGTTGAGGCTGGTCCAACTATTGGCCCAACTGGCACAACTCAAGGTTGGACAACGAGAATATAACTACACCAGGAATTTCCTTACAGGGCACACGTGTATCACCATGGGATGGTTGCAGTCGCCAATTCACTTCGGCAGCAAAGCCACGCCGCAAGAATGTTAAACGTGGCCTTGCTCGTACTACCACCTGCATTAGCTAGCATCCCCAACCTCAAGCATTGTCTCTACATAGACTTCATTACCCGGTGGGTCGCCGGGTACAGCGACGGGGACATCAATACATGCCGCAGCAAGTCATCAACGGGGTTGTTGCATGCGTAGAACCGCGCGGCCTGGAGGGCTCGAAATCGAAGCGCCTTCAATACAAGCCTACGTGGGGAAATGGACGCCCAGACCCACCCCCTCCCCCGAGATACAACTCCACGTGCATTAGCAACGCATACCTACAGGGCCTAGCATCTGTACGTAGTACAGGGGACCCTGATTATGAGAAGGAAATTAACTGAAGAATAAAAATGGGTGGGAAAGCACACGCTAGACATCACCAGATCATGACCGGCAGCTTACCGGTATCCTTAAAAAATGCGTTCAATCATTGCCTTCTACCAGTGCTAACATATGGGGCATAAACTTGGAGGTTAACAAAGAAGCTTGAGAAGAAGTTAAGGACGGCGCACACGGACGATGGAACAAAATATAATCGGCGTAGCGTTAAGAGGCAGGAAGACAACAGTGTGCATTAGAGAGGAAACAAGAGTGGCCAATATTCTAGTTCACATCAAGAGAGGAAAATGAAGCTGGGCAGGACATTTATTTCCCAGGACGAATAACCGGTGGCCTTGTAAAGTTACAGGACGGGTGCCAAGAGAAGGGAAGTGCACTCAATGACGGCCGAGAATAGGGTGGTGTGATGAAGCTAGGAAATTTGCAGTCACAACTTGGAATAAGCTAGCGCAAGATAAGGGTCATTAGAGATCGCTGAGACATGACCTTCGTCCTGCAATGGACATATAAATCGTGTGATGATCAAGATCCCGCTTTGTATCTTTGTATACAACCTTCCGTTGCTAATCGATTAGCGCAGGTAAACGATGCGCTGTTGCGGTGGGGACTGGAAGAGTGCCAGAACACGAGAGCCGGTCATCTGTCCGGCGGCCAGCGCAAGAGGCTCTCGATTGCGCAAGAGGTCGTCAGCAATCCTCCTGTCATCTTTCTCGATGAACCGACCAGGTTAGTGCCATGCTATATGGCTGCCGTTTATACGCTTTGTAGCTGCTTGACACAGCTTTTTATTTCTGAGGCATACCATGTATTCAGAACCAAACCAGAATAATAAATATCATACAGTTCGCATGAAAACGTCTTACTGTTTAAAAGAATGAATGAAAATAAAGCACTAATTTTTTTATATGTATACACACTAGAACTCTATACACTCGCTGACATGGCGCGATTTCCTCGTAACAATGGAAGTACGTAGGTATACATATGTTTCAATGAGTACCCAAATTAGTACCGCCACCTTGCTTGTATTGTCTCTAGCTGACAGTGAACTTCATCTGAAAACGACCTTACTAAGAGCGAGCGACATTCAACGACTGATCATGACTTCACAATATATGTGTTCTGAAGAGACCTCGTATATAACAAACTACAATTTCACAAGTGGGCTTCGAACCGCGTTGCTGACGACAACTTCAGTAATCTCAGGCCGGAATCGTTAATTTGCGATTTATTGCTGTACAAGCGACTGTCGTTAGCGTACACGCGAACTCATGCCCATCGTACACGACGGGTCTCCCCACTCAACGTGCCGCTGAAACATGAGAACTTGCGGGATTTTCTAGCATGCCGAACGTGATTCTACTTGACTGCTTTGCTGTCTAGGCGCAAGAATAATTCTGGTCTCTTTGAACAGTTTGTTGTTCTTTTATCAACTTTTATATGTAGCTTTCATGCACCGTCAGGACCAAGGCACGTAAATGTCCCTTCAGGTGTGGAATGAAGATGGTGACGGAGGGAGAGGAAGGAGTATTGTGCCTGTTTGTCAGGAATTTCTAGTTCCGTCAGGAATTAGTACCCATTTCAGGGAACCTCGTAACATCATAACGCCTCCTTCTCACGCCACCGTCTTAATCGCAGCATCGGCAACCTAGGTGGATAAAACGGCACCATTCAATGTACATTTATCAGACGGTAGCTTGGCCATAGCAGAGATAGCCTTTCTGTTGTCAGTAAAGAAAGTTTAGACATGAACGTTTCCATCAGTGCAAGAAAGAAGCACTTTTACGCTTGTTAAACATAAACTTCTGTCAATATGTAGAACTATGTAGAAAATTGATTTTCTATATAAGTTTCCTTAATTAGTTTTTTCCACTTTTTGTCTACTAACAGTGGTCTGGATTCAAGCTCAGCTCTTCGCTGCGTTTCCGTGATGAAAAGCCTCGCTTCAGCTGGACACACTATTATATGTTCTATTCACAATCCGAGTGCAAAGCTGTTCTACTACTTCGACACGGTGAGAACGAGAGTATAACTTACAAGCTAAAAAACACTTATA
This sequence comes from Dermacentor albipictus, assembly GCF_038994185.2. NCBI lineage: Eukaryota > Metazoa > Arthropoda > Arachnida > Ixodida > Ixodidae > Dermacentor > Dermacentor albipictus. Next base: position 133,454,310 of record NC_091824.1, read on the forward strand.
GATTGCCTTAAATATCAACCCATCGACTCTCTAGTATATCTTCCTCGTAATGTGGAATGGTTCTTACTTTCCAGCTGTATATGATATCAAATGGAAGCTGCATCTATAACGGTTCAGTGGAGGCACTTCTGCCTTTTCTTCAATCTCAAGGTTTGAACTGTCCAACGCACCATAATCCAGCCGATTACAGTAAGTATAGATACTGTTACCAGTCACTGTCTACAACACCGATATTCCCCTTTCTCCCCTTTTCCTAGAAATAAAATATGTCAAGCTTATTATGAACAAGTGCGTTCTACTTGACCGCTGTGTTTTACAGCAATAATAATTGGGCATTACTGACCTTAGACCCTGTTACGGTTCACTTCGTGCAGCCACGAATAGAATAGATGCCAAACGCCTGGGACACAGCTCGCCTAATTGTCACGCTCGTCAACATGAAAAGGTTTGTCCATGAGGTGTGTGCGACGGGATTATGCGCGGAATGTGCAAATCTTACTCCCCTCCGTCCTACGTTAACACCCCCGCCCCCCCTACGCCAAGGCATGATTTCCCTGCCATGACCCTCTGTGTGGATTGACCCTACGTGGCCTACGTGAACCTCTCTACGCCAAGAGGTCGTTTCCCTCCCGTGCTCCTCTGTGTTGGTTGACCCGACGTGTCCTGACAAGGCCCTCTGCCAGGGAGCAGCAGAGAATGAGGTTGCCCGGATGGTGGAAGCTATAAGAAAGCCAGCAAGCCGCAACATGCAGACGCGTCTTCTCTGCACTTGCGTGCAGCTGCACGCACGCTGAACGCTTCTGTACTTTGTCTTGGAGCGCACCGCTCAACCGTAACGATGTATTAAACTTCGGTTGTTTGTTTTTACACCACCTCGTCTTCCCTGGCGAACCCTCCCCGATGGTCAACCTGGTTCGAGCTCCAAGCAGGCGCTATTGAAGGTCACAAAACCCCCTCCCCATAACAACGCTACGGAAAGTCTGAAAGAATACGTAAATTCAGAGAAAAACTAACTTTCCATTTGCTTTCGCTGACTTATCCTCACAAGTTGAAAAGCTTGCAACCTGCTCCATAAATGTTATTAGTGGAATATAGTTGCATGGAAATAGTTTGGTAGAATTTCGCGTCCGAGTGTTTCTTAATCAGCGTTGTCATATAAACAGCAGCTGACTTTTTTCATTCGCGACTGCACACATTATCATAGATGTAAGCGTGTATGCGTGGGCTGGAGTGTGTGCGTGTGTGTGTGTATGGGGGGGGGGGTTATATGCGCTGTATAGAATACAAAGCGCTGTAACAGAAGACATGCGCCCCATATGATATCTGGCGACGAGCATTAAAGGCATTGTCCGTAATGGTAGATACCTAATATTGTAACTTTAAACAAAGCAATAATTCCCCTTTTCATTATTTCGAGTCATATAGAAGAGCTTTAGGCATGTAATTTTACGATGATCACTGATAGCCACGAAACGCATTCATTTTTTCATGTTAGATTTGATAAAATGGCGATGGCACTGCAGCTCGACTAATCTAGTGGTGCTGCTTCAGGTTCGCTTAGAACATTAAGCATGGTAAAGTAACTTCACAGACTAACATTGCAAAGACATGTGGAAATAAAACCCATCTGACTCAGACAAAAGGCTCTCCTAGATTTTGGTCATACGATATACTTTAATGGAGCGCCAGCATTATTTTGTAACGTGTTGTGTTGGTATCGCGATTCTATAACGCCACTCTCTCACCGTTGACCTTCGCTCACTTTTCCTTTCTCTTTATTTGCAATAGTTTTTCTAAGAAGCCACTGTCCTTAAAGGTTCTTATCATCCTCAGTAACAGAGATCGCTTCTGGAGAACACGGCGACGTGCAGACACAGCTATCTGCACACTTCATGCCACAGGGTGTTGACGCCGGCTATGGCAACGTCGTGCACTCTTCTGAATATTCAGTTACACGTTACGGAGGTCGTATTATGACAAGGCGGGTGAGTTACCCTGTCTTTTTTTTACAATTATTAATGGGTCGCTCTCTAGCGGGGTAAAGAGTCACGTTAGCTTTAACAGGAATTCTGAATGTTTTGGCTACGTCATCAACAACTGGATTAAGAAGAAGCACGTGCATTTGGGTACGTTAAATATGTACTTGCCTAGTATGCAACTCACTTAAGGCCGCAGTTAAAACAGACGGGGGTCAGCCCTTTTCCGTCACATAATTGATATCTACAGTACGCTCATGCTGTCTCCAGACTGTTGTGGGTCTACATTGCAATATTTAGCATATAAGATGATATCCTGATCAATTGTGCAGTTTGACTCCAAGTATCAGAATGCCTAAGACCCACGAAAGAATGTGCAAACCTCTGAATACGCGTTACATTAGCCACACTTGCTGCAAATAAATGCTACTATATGCACATTTTTTTCATACGTATAGCATAGCAGTGAAGTGCACATAAGGCGCGTGCTTGATGAAACACCGAAGCGCGCCAATAGAGAATAGGATTCACCTACCACTCCCCCCCACCCCCCCGGCTCACTTTTCCTTTGATGCTAAAATCTCGTCCCACCATCATGTGGTATATAACATGCTCTCAAGTCCGAGTGCCCGCAGTGTCTCGCTTCGGCTCCTGCGGGCTGTACATCACCTCTCAGACAAGTATACAGCAACCAGACCTTTTTAACAAAAATATTGTGATTTACGTCGCGCATTACATCGCGCCCGTACAGCGACATTCGCTCGTTCTTTCGCTAAATTTTTCATTGTTCTTAGAGATCCTGTGGGTATATTAAAACTGCATTTTGTCTTATCTCCGTCACAAAGCTAACTGGATTACTTAGATATTTTCGGTAGTGACAGCTTAGTCGACAAAAATGAAAAGTAAATTTGAATTCAATATTTCAGGAACTTGAAGACGCGCGGGCACAACACAGAGAAACCGTCAACTACATTGTTCAGTTTACGGTTCTCCTGCGAAGGTGTTTTCTGTGTATCGTCCGAAACAAGGTAAGTCGAAAGCATTCTTTGTTTTCTTTAACATGCTGGAATACGCCGAAAAGATTCTGCACTACAGTTACCTAAACGCATAGTGCTATTTGTGCAGCACATCATATGCGCCTAGCAACTTACACTTACCACTTGCTTTTCTTGGCTGAATCGCGATTTGCGTTGTTCATTTTGGTAAAGACGAAACACTTAGCCAGCCAATACGTGTAAACAGTGTTAGTGCTTGCGTGTCCCTTCTTTAGATAAGCAGAAAATTACCGCATAACAATAACTTGCAGGCTCAGTATAATGTTATAGTAAGACCATTTCATTATAGCACTTTAACTCTTTCTGCGACAAATACTGCTTTGGGCGTCAAAAATACAAGCGCGGCGAAATGAGAAGACGAAAGGCAATGATGGTGTACTCTGTGCGAAATCAATGAACTCCACACGTATTTTATATATATATATATATATATATATATATATATATATATATATATATAGAGAGAGAGAGAGAGAGAGAGAGAGTGCATCTGAAAGATAAAGAAAAGAATACAAATCCACAGCGTATCTTTTTCGTAATAAATCGACGTCTTCTTAGTCATATGCCATACTTTAGGCAGCTTGTGACATCCCAAATTTCTAAATTCACAGTCCTACGTGTCTTAAATATGGGTAAAAAGTTCTTGGAAGGGTCTTTCCCACACTTCCAAAGTCACAGAGTTGGTGTTACCTGGTGTAGGCTCCAGAAGTGTGGAACAGAGTTTTAATCTGGGCGTGTGGCAGCCTGTGAAATATTTCTAATTTCAAAGCGAGCCACCGATCTGCAGATATGTATACGCAAGTTATGTAACTAGGTTGCTGGTGCTCTAATTTCCTAGGTGAATACTGGCTTTTACTCGTTTCTGCCTCAAACGTCTTTTTAAAGCATTATGATCCTTTCAAAAATAACTGGACCAGAACCTGTTAAATATATATGTATATACCTTACGAAGGACTAATATTGGACGACAAGGACTACGCAGCTTTTTGCATATTAAGGGCTATTTTTACGGTGTTTTCATTTCTCTTTCAAGTCTAGAGGGTTTGCCAGATGGCAAATATGAACGAAGTAAAACCTCTTGACTGTGCCACCTCCGTGCGCAAAACACATACGGCAGTCACGTTTTACGGTCTCAGAAATCTTAAGGAAGCAGTGCGAACAAATTTTGCTTCAACAGTTCATGAAGGTTAATATGTCTAGTTCTCTGTCCATTCATATAGTTGAGGCAAATATTGCAAGTATTCACCATTGAATACAACGCCTAAAACATATTTTTTATCATCTTACGACAGGTGGCGACACATCTTCGCTACGCTGCCTACCTTGCCTTTGCGGCAATGCTAATAGCACTCTTCCACGGCATTGGTGACGAAGCAGCTCGAGCAATAAACAATTTATCTTTAATTATACTTATGCTATCCATACTGCTCTTCCAGTCAACAATGCCGACTGCTATGATCTGTAAGCACGATATTTTTTTTATTTATGTTCATGTTTCTGTTCCTCAACGATGGTGCATAGCCGCTAATGGAAATATACGAGACCGAGAATCTGGCGCTCGCTGAAAATAGTACCAAAGAAGAAATACAGATACGCTAGCAGCAAACGTGCTAAACAAGTGCGCTTCGAGATTACTAAAATAAACGGACCTTGAATTTCTAAAATAAATTATTGGTTATAATATAGGTTCCAACAATTGGAAGCAAAATTTTGCCGATTAGGGAAATAACATTCGGAAAGTTAACAGTTCTTCTCGCGAGAAATTGTGTATGGCACAACCGCATTCGGCTAGCTAATAGCCAGTCTCGGAGCCTATAGCGCTATTAATGTAAATGTAGATCCTTGTGCGGTATTAGTAAATACAGGGGATGTAAAATCACATAAATGGTTGGTCAATGGCAGTCGGGATAGCTTTGAGTGTGATAAGATGCCCTGTATGGCTTAAATTAGGCACAAATGTTGAAGAAAATTAGCGATAAAAAAAAGGATACACCATCAGGAAGAGGGGATGGACGAAAGCGCCACTGTCAACTGTTTATTAGCAGGAAGGGGGCGCAGAGTATACATATCTTGCCACGCATGCGCATCAAAGATGTACAGCATTATCGCATAAGAATTCATATCCGGAACCGTGCAGCTATGAAAGGCCGCTTACTTATGCAACAGTCTGGTGCCTTGGATCCTCCCCTTCAACAGTTATGCAGGGCCAACTAGCCCAACAGTTAGTTCTTCTTAAATTAAGCAAAATAGAGGAAAACGCCATTGTGTTTGCTAAGCTCAACACCACTGCTGCACCACTGCAATACCATGCTAAGCTCAACACCATTACGCTACCACCGCAAGTATCTTATAAAAGGCAGATTACGATAAGATTGTCGCGGGAGGAAGTTAGTGACTTAATTTTTCAGCTTAACGAAAATGTGAGAATTAAAACTTAAGGGAAGGTCATCCTGACAAGCACCATATTCTCTACGAAAAAATCTCTGACTTTGATATTAAACAGCGAATCGGAAAATAAGATACTGTGAACTACTTTGAACATCAAAAATCATCTATCATATATTTCCGGAAACCTACTTTTGAAATAATTGCGACGACACTCACATATTTGAGGTTCGCTGACGATATCTTTTTTTTTTTCATCGCAGTTCCAACTGAACTGAGTGTATTGTTGCGCGAGCACCGAAATTGTTGGTACAAACCTGGGATGTATTACCTCGCCAGAGTGTTGACTGAAGTCCCCTTCCTGGTAAGTGCATTTTGCGATATTGTTAGCAAGTTTCCGAGTTTATCTTCTTCGTTTATGCCTAGTGATTGGGGAACACATGGCAATGATCGAGCACACGCAGCTACACGATCTGCCCATGACGGCGTCAACTGCGTTTTTACTCCTCTTTCGAGAGCCGATGCAGCGAAAATATTTTTTCGCGCTTGCATGTGAGCTAACATTAGCTCAATGGAATTCATCCGAATTCACAAGTGCACGCCTTCATGCCCTGGACCTTAATTTACAGCTCTGTATTCCGCCCTACCTTCCACAACGTGACTGCACCCTTCTAGTTCGTCGGTGGCTTGGAAAAGCATTTTAAAATGCGTGTTCCTTTCTTATCGGAATGAGCAACAGCCCACTTTATGACTTCTGTGGGTGCAATGAAACAATCACGCACCTTCTTTGTGAGTGCCCTCGTTTCAACGCGCAAAGAGCATCCCTCTCAGCCATCTTAGTCCAATTGGACAAGCGCCCGATTGTCCCCATGTAACCCCGTGTCACTGCTACCTGAAGCAGTCACACGTTGGCACGAGAATCGTTGGAGACTTTCTATATTAAGAAAGGACGCAAGCAGTGGCTGACGCTTACAGGCAATGTAATGCCCACGTAACTGTGCACTGTCTATGTTCTTCAAAAAAATTCACGCAGAACCTCCTCAGGGAGTTGTCTAAGTATGCGTAAGCATTGTGCCACTTTCTCATCTCCACGCAGCCCGGTGTCATTACCAATGTCATGAAACTTGATCCGGCGCCAGTGCAAACGGCAGCGCTGTGGTAACATTAATGGCTGCGGACGACGGCACCAGTTGCGCTGATGACGTTCCGATCGTTATAAGCCGCTATCGCTCTTTAGCACCTTATCCATCCGCGTCGAACCAGTGACCAAACGTACTCGGGCGGCGGCTTGGTATGGCACCATTCCGCAGGCAGTACCTTGCAAGCGATCTGCGATGCCGCCAAAGAGTGCCGAATCATGATAGCTTCGCGCGCTGTGTTCCCGCCACTTAGTCCTAAAGAGTCCTTAGATACGGGTCCGAGAAGCTCGGACCCGTATCTTGAAAGCGATCTGCGAAAGTGGCAGAGTGAGGCGTGTGCTGAGATTCCGTGAGCGTTGTGTTCTCGCCGCTTTGTTGGCGTTGAAGCAAGAGGCGGCACGATGGTGAATCCGCTCGCTGCTGCGGGCTCTAGCTTGAAAGCGGTCGTCTTAGGGACAGAGGGAGGGACGGGTTTTTCGTTGGGAAAGCATAGAAATGCTTACGCATTTAAACATAGCTAGGTTTTTACGAGTTGAAACAACGATCTCATTATGAGGTACGCCGTATTCGGGGACTCCGGAATAATTTTGACTACCTGGGTATCTTCAGCGTGCCCCCAATGCACGGTACATACATGTATATTCTTGGGCAGCGCACACACAAACGGAACACGAAAAAGAAGACAGGAGAAGCGCTCGTTTAACTACTGAACATTTTAATTTGAAGGAAAAGATTACATAACCCGCAATCATAAAAGTTATATGGATTACATAAAAAAGTTATAATACACTCACGAGCGATGAATAAATGAGATCTCTTCGTTTGGCAAGAAAACTGACCGCTGACTTATACAAATGTTCTTGTTCTTGACTATGTTGTATGCCTCAGCAATCTCACGTGTGCGCTGGTCTTGATGTTTCATAATAATTGAGGTGTCCCAAAAATAAGGCGCGCAGCCGCAATCACGACAATGGCTGGCGAGATGCGACGACACCACTCCCTTTAAGGAATCGGCATGTACACGTAGCCTGATATTTAAACACCGGCCAGTCTGTCCGATCTGTCTGTGCGCTGCCCAAGGAAGAATAGGTTCCAACTGGCCTCGTTTTCAGTCCTTCTGCCGCATGATACATGCACGTTTGCATTTCACCCCCATTGAAATGCGGCCGCGGCGGCCGGAATTTGATTTCGTGCCCTTGGACTTAGCAGCGCAACTCCAATACCACTACACCACCACGGCTGGTGCCTTTCTTCTTTGATGATAGTTCATGCTCCCGTGCTCGGCCCATTAAACAGAGTCCTGTTTGGCGTACACAGATCTTGCCACACGATAGCGCAATTTAATATAGAACGCCAGTCGTAAATTTTACGTAAGGTTTGGTGTGCTTCTTCTGGCATCCGAGCTTGTTAACGCGCCTGATGCGCTGGCACATCCAAGCTAAGTTGCATGGCACCGAGAAAACAACTACTACGTGGTATTATTGCGACTTCATTTAAGGTTGTGGGATAACTTCTGAATGTATGGCACCAAAGCACACTTGCGCCCTTGGACGGAGCTGGTCATTTTTTTCTTGGTGCCTTTATCTTTTCGAGGAAGCGACCGCGTGAGCCTTTCTTAAAGCGATCTGCGATGAGTGGAGTCGGAGTGGAGCCCTATCCTGAAAGTGATCAAAGGTACATGTAAACTGCTAGCGAAGCTTCCAACGAAGCTTGCCTACGGCAAGTAGTTTTTTCATCCACTTTAATTTCCATTAACTTATCGTTTCTTTATTTCATTTACTAAGCACAAGTAATTTCCCCTATGTTGTCCATGGTGTCAGTGTTTGTTGGCTTCTTATGATATGACTAATAAAAATCAGGCCCCTCGGTTAACCCCCTTTCTTCTCGTTTATTACTATACGAGGGCCTCGAATCCGGCAACATTGATGCCTTCAGGTAGCATGTGTGGGTTTATTGACCGGTTGCCTTCGCCCATAAAGATCATGTTCTCGTGACGCCTGCAGCCGAAAGATGTTCCACATCCGCCGCCAAGGCTTGTGAGTGGTGGCACTGGCTAACACTCCCAGGGTCCTACAAGGAAACAAATACCCAAGAGAGTGGATTGGGATACGGCGCCGCGGTAACTCAATTGGTAGAGCATCGCAAGCGTAATGCGAAGGTTGTGGGATCGTTCCCCACCTGCGGCAAGTAATTTTTTTTCATCCACTTTCATTTCCATTAATTTATGGTTTCTTTATTTCATTTATTAAGCACAAGTAGTTTAACCCTATGTCGTCCTTGGTGTCAGTGTTTGTTGACTTATTATGATATGAGTAGTAACGTATAGGAGGAACATATACGCGAAAACCTTTCACAGAATCAATAGCAATTCTGTGCGACAGCATGTATTCATATCCAACAGCTACCAGACAACGTTGTCCTACATTATCATTTAGAAAACATTCCGTTCAATACTTTTGCTGCCCGTCGGACACTCAGAGCCTTTGTTACTGAGAGTGAACGAACGTAGCGCAACGTTTCTTCGCGGAACATTCCTCATTTACCGTCGCGACGAGACGGCGCGTCGGATGCCGTAGCGAAAGTTGTACGATAACAAAAATCTGCACTCACAGCTTTCGCGAACAAGTGCCGTCACGCAAAATTTGAAGTGAAGCGCATGCCACATTTTGAACAAACACGCAAGGAAATAAACTCGGATGAAACCGCGGCGCTCAAGTGAGCAACGTCATTCCGCAAGACATAACAGCTGGTTTGCACAGCGTTGCCAATCTTGCGCCAGAATTACTGCTTGATAAGGGTGACCAAGAACGAACTAATAAATTGTGAAATATAATAAAATAATCATTTGCTGTTTTAGTGCGGCAAAAAATATTCTAAACTGAATATTTTGTTTACGTAGGTTTTCTAGTTTCAGTGTTTGCCTCCCACCCCCCCCCGCCCCTCACCTAGTCGCGCTTCACTCTGTCACCACTAAATGATATATCTGGCGATAGGTCTTGGCATGTTTTTCGTTCCAAGCTTCGCCACTTATTTAAATGTACCTTGAGCAATCTGCGATGAATGCAGAGTCAAGGTGCGTCATAGCTTCCTGTGCGCTGTGTTCTCGCCTCTTAGTTTGCATTAAAACGAGAGACAGCACGAAGGTCAATTCGCTCGCTGCTGCTGCCACTCTACCCCAGGACAGCGTTTTGACAGCGAGTGTCTGCGCTCATTGAGTGAGATATATTTCTGTTTGAATGTGCGCGCGTGGCACCATATCTTGTTTATTTAGTCAGTAAGCGGACGTTTACGAGTTTGTGCGGGTAATACTACTACCCTTACTTTGTATAGCTCTCTACTAATTTGTTACCGCAACCGATGATTCGCCTTTCGGGCGAAACTGCGACTTTCTTTTTTATCGGAGTTTTGAACACTGACGAATCACCCAACACAAGCCGCGCCCTGGAACAGGACCTGTCTTCCCAAGAGCTTGCGCATCTCTGGTCTCATGAACCCCTTCAGCGCCTGCAGGGCAGCCCTTTTGACCCTTGTCGAGCGACTTCTTTTCGTTTTTTTTTATTTGTGAATCAGCCCATTTTAGAAAACAAAAAGCTCTAATGCAGCACTCGTAGCGTGTGCTTTAATTATTGCCGATAGAGAATCGTTACAAGCTCACTGCTTGCCCTGAGACACAGCCGTGAATTAACGCGCGCATCACCTCGCCGGTCAACGAACCTACTATTTTCGATAGCGAACTTCAGCGCAGGTGGGCAAAAATTATCATTGAAACGCTAAGCTAAAATAAAGTTAACGCAAGCTAATCGAAGGAACTGTACGTTAAACTAAGCTTCAACCATACAAAGGCACAAGGCTACTCCAGTTCATTGATGGTTTTCGTGACTACGCGAAAATGCTTCAAAAACAAAAGTCAACCGCTTGCAGAACAGAACATCGCTTACCTGTCATCTTTGGTGCATCTAAAGAATCTGGCGTACACCACAGAGCCGCACAAGTGTTGCGATTCCCCGACATAGCCACCTTGCCGGCTGATGCCAGCTCGTTTGTTTCAGTCATTTCTTGGCACCCCGCTAATGACAGCATGGTTCCGAAGTTTCACGTGGTCGGTCTTCAAGTAAAAGCAGAAACCAAGGTCAAGGAATATGCGCGCAACATTGCACAACATTCAACAACGCCCACACTAAGCATGAGCGACTAAGGCAGCTTGGCTTGAAGCCGTCAGTCGTCGCCGTCTCATCGCCTCTGGCTAGTCACAAGGAAAACAGTCATCTCAGAAGAAACCGATAAACTCATGTGAGGGAAAGTGAAAGCGCTATCGTTTTCTTTACGCAATAAACGTCGCTGTATTTTCATATTGTATTGGTTATAAGCTAACAGCTAGCACAACTGAAACATTGCAGTTTATGCAATATTATCATTTTGTTTAACAGTGGGTCGCGATGAGGGCGGCGCTACATTCGATAATGAAACTAGCGGTTGCTTTCCGCCGGTTTTGCTATACCACTATAGTGTAGGAAAGCCTGTGTAGGTCACACTGAACACTGTGTGAACGACCAAGCATTGGAGCATGGACTGTCGCTAGAGAACAAAGACAACGCGCACTTACTTGCACCTAGCATTGGCTGCAAGTGTGAGCCACTGCTTCGCGAGATCAAAATGCTTGGCAAAAGCACTGACAACTTAACCCGAGAATTGTTGGAGGCTTTTCATATTAATAGAAGAGGTATGAATTGCATTTGCAATACGTCTATACAGGGTGTCCCACATAATTTGAGCCAAGAATTTAAAAATGAAAGGCACGTCGGGAGCGAATTAAACCGAACGCACACTATTCACAATAGCCTACAGTAACTCACGCAGTTTCCTTGTTTTCCCGATAAGTCACTAATTAATTAAGTTTAATTACTCAACTGCTCCGATTGTTGGCTGAGGACCCCATGTATGACACGTAGATCTGTAGAGCACCTTCAGAAACCCCCGATCGAGTTATTTCCTTTACGATACGTCTCAGGTAGTCCTCTTTCCCGAGTTGCAAAGAAAGCCTGCGAAATATGAAAAAAAAATACACATGACGGAGCGTTTGAGTAGTGGTATCGTGCTGCTTTCAAGCGTGCGTTGGGTGAACAAAATCGGTTCCCGTCGTGTGACGGCTAAAATGCACGCTGCTGGGCGAGCGCTGCCGATCGAATAAAGAACGCCCTGCCGCTTCCTCGTCCCCGGTCACGATGCAGCCGATCTTGTTCACCGAACACACGCCTGAGAGCAGCACAATACCGCTACGCAAACGCTCCGTCACATGGCTTTCTTTTCTTTTTTTGCATATTTCGTGGGCTTTCCTTGCAACCCGGAAAAAAAGGAGTACGTGAGACATATCCGAAAGGAAATAACTCGATCGGTAGTTTCTGAAAGTGCTCTAAAAATCTGCACATCACACTTGAGGTCTTCAGCCAATAATTAAATAGTTGGGTATTTACACTTAATTAATTAGTGAGTTATGGAGAAAACGAAAAAATATCAGAGTTACTACAGGCTATTGCAAATAACATGCGTTCGGTTCAATTCGCTTCCGACGCGCCTTTCATTTTTCAATTCTTGGCTCAAGTTATGCGTGACACCCTTTATATCTCTTTGGAAGCAAGTTCAAAATGTGTGACTGGATGCCGCGACATTTCAAACGTGACTACTGTAGGCCTGCGCATGTGTTGTACCTTTGTGACTTTGCTCTACGAATAAGCAGTTCAAATTTACTGCCCACTCTGTTTCTTCTCATTCCCTCCTACTACAACTAAAGAGAGAGAGAGAGAGAAAACATTTATTCGGACCATCGAGGAGGTTACCCTTGAGGTCCAGTGGGTGGTGTCCTCATTCCAGGACTCCACTGGCCATGGCTGCCCGACGTACTTGCTGGACGAGAGCTTCTAGTCCAGCCAGGGTATTGCCGGTCAGCTGTACCTCCCACCGCTCAAATGACGCGCTAGGCGTCTTTAAGTGTTGAGGTTTGCCCCCGCACCCCCACGAGATGTGAAAGAGTGTAGGACGTGTGTTGCCCTACATCTACATCTACATCTACATCTACAGCTACTACAACTGAAGTATTTGTTTCCACGTTGCACTGATATGTACCTCCTAGCCTGTTAGTCCATTCAACAGAATAAATAAAATTTGTTTGCCTTCACAACTTCCCTAGCACAACGCAACGAGAGAATAGGAGAGCTTGCTTGTAGCCTGTGGAGTTTCCTTAATGCACCACCTGGTCAAAGAAGCAAAACGTACGGAAACATCCTTGGTGAATCGCTTCCTTACTTATTTATGGAAAATCAGTGATAAAGTATCAGCATAAGGGCTAGCGGACATTTCCTTTCTAAAGGTATCTTTGTGCATGTCATCCGATGTAACAGCACCTATTATAGTGTGAATGTTAGAACATGTAACCGTACGTATACATTTTTGCAGCTTCTCGGACCAAGTACGATGGTTATTATCGTCTACTGGTCGACGTCACAACCGGTTGAATTGTGGCGACTCGCCTCCGTGGTGCTTTTGTGCCTACAAACGTGCTCAACGACCCAAGGCTTAGCTCTCGTTGTGTCAGCCTCGACAAGCGCTCAGGTGAGCAGAACGGCCAATTTCTGTGTTGCGCATGCATTTTTTTTATCGTTGAAGATATTGATTGAGCAAACACAATTGACTCAGTATAGATAACAGCAGTCATGGAGACATTGCGTAGAAGGATCGACATTTGGGCGAGTTGGTACTGGTTGAGCATCTTGAAGGGGCAGCGCAAAAAGACGAAGACAGAAGGCAGGAAAACACAGGACAGCGCTGAACTCACAACTAACTTTATTCGAAGGCATACATACACTTATGTACACAACCCATGGTCACGTGCTCTCCCATTTATGGCGTCATTATCAGTGCGCAGGCAAAAAAAATACGCAAAACCATTTGATCTAATGCTACGTTATGAAGCGGCTTAAAAATTCAAATTCACTATCATGCGAGTTTATCGATGGCATGCTTACACAACGTGACCCTTTTCTCCTGATATAGAAGGCCTCAATATTCTCCCTCGTAGTCTGATTTTTGTGCGTGTAAAGTATTGTGGTGTCTTTATATATTGGAGCGCACCTATGCTCAGAGCAATGCCGCGCGACATGCGAGTAGGCATGTCGAATGGAATTGAATTGAATTTTTAAGCCGCTTCATAACGTAGCATTAGATCAAATGGTTTTGCGTGTTTTTTTTTTTGCGTGCGCACTGATAATGACGCCATAGATGGGAGAGCACGTGACCATGGGTTGTGTACATAAGTGTATGTATGCCTTCGAATAAAGTTAGTTGTGAGTTCAGCGCTGTCCTGTGTGTTCCTGCCTTCGGCCTTCGTCCTTTTGCGCTGCCCCTTCAAGACATTGCGTAATCAAGCAGTCCAGAAAATATTCCTGAACATACTAGCAAATATCTACAGAGGCTACGCAGGAACAGCCTCAATTCTCCACAACAAAAGTGGGAAAACGTCGATCAAGAAAGCTGTCAGCAGTTCTAGTGCAGCTCTATATATAATATATATAATAGCAGCTCTAATGCTATTCACTGCATGCTTAGCAGACATATTCAATCTATTAAATTGGGAACGATTCGAAGTGAGCATCAACAGCGATTATCTCAACACTGGTGATGAATTGCAACAAACGATTGAAAACCTTAACCGAGAAATTGTGAGAGTACGCTTGAAGATTAATATGCAGAAGACAAAGATAATGTTGGATAGCCCTACAAGGGAACAAGAATTCATGATTGGCAGTCAGCCTTTAGATTCTGAGCAGTAGTAAGTTTATATAGCTCAATTATTTACAGTGGACCCTGATAGCGCAAAGGAATCTGTAAGGGTGATCATATTTAAGTTTTTCGGAATTTTAATTTAAAACTCGTCTGTGGCAGATACCATAGTTCTTGTCCTGCAGTTTGATTATTCGAAGAAGCAGACAATACTTGCACGAGAAGTCGAAACACATAGTCAACTAATTAAAAAAATCACCAATTACATTTTGAATTCATTACTTTACATCATGTATTGCAATTTACAAAACGTAGCTGGTAAGTTCGCAGGATGTATCCGCTTGAATGAATCTCCAAGATAACACCAGTTCCCAAATAGCATTCCCCAAAATGTAGGACGAAATGCAGGGGCTTTTCGGTAACTTTCGTGCTTCAGTGCACAAAAGAGCGTTTTGATTAAAAAGTAAGCGGAACAACCATGCATTTGCATGGCGAGTTTGATCGCGCATGCCTCCAAACTGGTGTAATTCTGGAAATTCGTTCCCAGTGGATACGCCTTGCAAGCTCACCGGCTAGTATTCTTAACTTGCATTATGTGCCTAAGCTAATTGATTAAGCGGTTAAGCAGTGATTGTTGATTACTTGAATATGTGTTTCGATTTATCGTGGAAGTGATGTCCGCCACTCTGAATAATCAATCCCAAGGACTACAATTATGTTATCGGCAAAGGCCATATTTGAAAATTTCGAAAATCTTAAAAATCATAACCCCGTATACTGTTGACACAAGCCCCTCACGGTGCTAGCTACGCGCACTAATCGGCCAATACTCTTTGCGGAAATATACCGGACACGAACGGGTGCATGGCCTACCTTCAGCCCGTACAGTCCTAATTTCGTACCACGTAAACTACCGCCAAATAGGCGGGATATTTTTGCAAAAATGTAACCCTTATTTAGTGGAATTTATGTAGAACGGGAATAAAATGTTCAGCTTACTTAACGAGACTTATATGGAACATGATTGAGAATGATATGCAGTAACAGGGACAAAAGCTAAGCTACCGAAGGAAAAACCGACGCTCCAAGACGATGTTCGATGTTCGACTTCCTTAGTGGAACTCTTATGAAACAAGACTAAGAATGTAGCCGTACACTTGTTCTTGATAAAAAACATGTCACAAAATAGAACTTTTGTTCAACTTTACAGTAAGCCTAATATGAATGTGTGGTAAGGTGGGGGGGGGGGGGATGTACAACCGATCGTATAATATTTATAGGAGCTTTTACAGCTGATTCATCAAACCGCAGGTACTTTTGCTGTTCAAATGCAAAGCTGAATTTAGTTTTACATGTTTTCGACTTGTTTAAAAGTCATGTTTGATTTAAAAGGCGCACCACCACCATTTGCGACTTTCCAAGAAGTGAGCCCGTCCTTAGGACCCTAAATCCAGTGTCGGCACGTTGAAAGCGTTTTAACATTCAGATAACAAACTTAAATAGCACCTTCCACTCTGTTCATTAATTAAAGCCAGTCTGTCAGACTATCAGGCTCAGTGTTCGGCAAGATTTTTTGTTTGTTCTTGATTTATAAGAACACTTACAGTTAGTCCGGTCAAGCATCTCTCTGACCCAACCACACATTTTATCAATGGGATTTATAAGTGGTAAGCTTGGACATACCACTGGTGGACCCAGAAGGGAGGTGGATCTCAAACCCCATAGTAATCCCCCCTTATGACACAAGCTAGCGCTTCGCCAATGACAAAATCGCGCCGTGCCATGACCCCCCCCCCCTTTCCCATTTCTGGATCCATCTCGGGCACATGCAGTGTGCGTGTCGAATTACGCTGTATTGGCACTGTCACAGTCTTCAAACGGCGCAATTTGTGGTCTCTTGAGTGAACACTTATTCAAAGAGCAAATGTGCCCCTTCCAATTTTTTGAACATGTACTCATATAGGTTAAATATGGGGCTGCACTTTCAGACGGCTCTCTTCGTGGCGCTCCCCGCTGCGGCACCATCGTTCATTTTCAGCGGTTACTTTATGCCTCCAAAGCTGCTCCACCCTGCGGTGTCCTGGGTAACCCAGTTGTCCCACCTTCACCATGCACTCCAAGGCATCCTGTATGCAATATACGGCAGCGGACGCGCCGAACTGCACTGCGACGAAGACACGTTCTGCTTCTTCGCCGACCCCGAGCAAGTCCTCGTGGAGACTGGCGCTCAGGACGCCTGGCTACCTTCGAAGTTTGGTATCTTGCTCGCCATGGACGCCTTCTACAAGACCATCGCTTACGTCATTCTCCGGTGGCGTCTGCGACTGAAGAAGTAGTTTTCTCCTTGCGAGAAGTTCGCAGCCCGAGCAAATACGCTGACGTCCACGCTCTTCTAGTCAGAATCCTGACGATCCAACCGAGACGAGTGCAGAAACGGCTCATGATTGCGTATTACTGTGATATCTACTACTTGAAACACGCTCTTCACTTGTGTGTAATTCCTGACTAAGGTCGGTGTACTGAGCGGAAAGTTGTGCATTAAAGGCTAGATCACCACGAAGTTGACAGATTCATTTTTACTTCTTCTCTGCTATACATAGTGTGCGCGAGGTATTTCACGATTGTGGACGCGGCTTCGAGTCGCCTCACACATCCTCTTTCTATTTGTCTACGTGCTTAACGTCATCTTCACTAAACTCTGTCCCTTATTTAGCATATTTTTTCCTTGGTATCAGCTGCCAGAGTGGCACAGTAGACGAAGTCGTAGGCTGTGGTAGTCACCTTACGCGCCGACCCCATTGACCTGGATATCACCACCTTCTACAATGTAATCAAATCCTTTCTTTTTGGGAGGTGACAATTGTTTATGGTCAAGTGTCATCTCAGACAAAGGGAAATAAGCACGGCCAGTGTTCAGACTCAATTTAGGCGGTTTAGTTCTTGCAGCAGGCGGAGGCCATGATGATTGGATAAGTGAGAACACTGATAAGCTATTAAGGGCTATCGCGGAGCAGCTTCGAGTGGCACAGGCAACAACCTCGCATTCTGTGCAAGAATTTATTAGGAAACACTAAAAAGTTATCGATTTTCTTGCTGCCACAAGGCCTGCGCTATCCAAGAGTGACTTGTGGGGAGCTCCTGCCATCCTTTTCTCCCTCAGGATGACGTACTCGGTTTCCGACATAAGCCTGCTACGCTGCTATGCATTAAGAGAGGAGGGAGGGAGGGGAGGGCGTAATTGAGAGGAATACTAACAACCCCACAATGCTAAAGGCTCAATAAATATTGCTAACGCCGAAGCACTGCCTATCATGAACACACACTTTCCGATCTGACCATACAGCCTTATGAAGTCATATAAAATCAGAATTAAATTGCGCAGTGCGTGCGTGCGTGCGTGCGTGCGTGCGTGCGTGCGTGCGTGCGTGCGTGCGTGCGTGCGTGCGTGCGTGCGTGCGTGCGTGCGTGGATATTACCGCGCTGCCTCTCTGCAACTACGCGCAAGACACCTTTTTCTCATGTCCCCCATAGCTGAGCTTTAAATAACACATAATCCTTGAGTAAAAAGGAAATAATTGCCATGCAGCAGCGGAGTGGTCTGTTAAGTTCTTAGAGTTACTCTTCGCACTGCTACTGCTTGCCTCGTTTAACCTTAACTTGATGGATAACGCAGCTACTTTAACTTAAACAAGCATGCTATGTCGCCGCGTTGTTTCAAAGGGCTTCAGAGCAAAGGCACGAGAAAGTGGAAGAGATTATACAAGGGGTGCTCGAAGTCCAACGAATCGTATTATTTAGAGGACAACGCGGCATGGCTCACATACCTTTTTTTTTTTCTCCTTTTGCGGTGGAGCTCTCTTAGGCTACTTTCCAGCGCTTTGTCATGTGCATAGGCAAAAATGATGGCGGCGTCTATAGAGGTAAAAAAGCTTAAGCATAAAGCAAACTCGTATCGATGTATGTGTTCCAGCTGCGTTTGAAGCCAGATGTGCCAAAATCGGTGATTGATCTTGGATGACGGTTTCACGCGTTGCAATCTACGCAAACAACGACAGCGCGACGACTGCGCCCAATGTTTTCACCGACGACGGGCGACAGAGCCTTGCCGTGGAATGTGCCGACGCGTGCGCCGTACAGACTGAGGACGAAGTCGATGTCGCCACCGTATACGTTCATCCCGGAACGTCAAAGAGGGAACTTGAACATTGCATGATCGACACATTTGGGTGGATCGTCCCACTAGACCCCAATCCTATCGTCATTGTGGGTGATATTAACGTCGACGTGTCGGAAAGTGGTCCTCGGCTTCTCTCTTGTAAAGTTCCGGCCTTCAATATTACACCAAGACCAATGTCTCCACGACGCGCCATCACTTGGCATAGACCTAACGCTCGCGAAGAACATCCATATGTCGTCACAGAGCCCATGACCGTCTGTCGCAGCGACCACAAAGCCATAATTACTGTGGTCACGAGATAAACGTCAATACAAGCAAACATAACGCGCATATTTGTGTTATATTCTTTTGTTTTGTTTTATTTTATTTCTAGTTATATGAAGCTCAATACACCAATCAAAGCCTTTTCTTTAGTTTGCAATACAGTGTGCAGTACAAACTGGGAGGTAAGATAGAAAAAGCAGTCTATGCGGCCGCTTGACAAACCTCTCGAACCGATCTAACATTTAACAACCGCTGATCACCCACTGTCACAGAGTGGGATGGCTCTGCTTTTTTTTTCTACGTGTGCTTTTTGTTCTCGGTGCCTACGTCATCTACCTGCATACTACGAGTTCCATGCTTTATAATCAAAACGTTTTACTTGGCTCTCGACCTGTGCAGGTTTTCGATTTAGTACAGCTGTTCTGTTTACTCCTTAAATCATGAATGTATAGCCAAAATGGCTAGATTCAAAGTCCTCACTGCAGCTCAAGTAATATTTCTGGCCATCTATGCTTATTATTATCGTTAATCAGTTCGTACAAATCTACAAAAGAATAATAATGTAACAAAGGAAAGAACAGCTAGATTTCATTTCTTTTTTTAATGTGGCACTTTTTTTGCTGTTCTGACGCTTTCAAGATGGCACACTGGCCCTATAGTGTCTCCTGTGCATCCGTTCATCTGCTTACGTTGATCACACATGCAAATAAATACATAAAATTCGCTCTTGTGATAACTATATCAATTTTCGCACGCTTTTCCATGATCCAGTGTTCGTTGGCTTTCGTGGCGCTTTAACTCCGGTCCCTCACTCACTCGCATTCCTATAACCACTCCGTACGAGAGGTAGCCTCGTCGTTTCCGCCACAGCCTCCACTTGATCAGAGTGAAGGCGATGAAACGCCTATCGCTAGTATCACTCCGAAATGCGCTGGCAAGTTCACGTCGCTCGCACGTACCACGGCACGCACTGAATCGCCGTCGATCGGAACGCAGATTACGTTGGCATCTTCACGCTCGTTGCATTCAAGAGCTCGCCGCTCTCGCTACCTCACGGAGCAAACGTAACAGCTCGGTGTGCGTCCTACACGCATAGAGAAATATGGTACACGTGCGACAAGCTCGCGAGCCACGCGACCGCTGGGTGCACATATTGGGGCTGGACGAAATAACCGCTGAGCGCAATGAACGGTGCCGACACCGGTGACGCAATGGACACTGCCGTCTTGTTTAAAGCAAATGAGAGAGGTGACCGCTTGCAGCAGCGTTTTATCCCGGTGGTGGCTGCGTGTGGCGCTGCTGAGCGCGGCCACGCAGGCCCTGATCTTGAAAGCGATCTGTGATGACTACAAAGACTAGGTGCGCCAAGGGCTGATAGCTTTGTATGCGCTGTCTTCTGACGGCTTAGTTCGCGTTGAAGCGAGAGGCAACAACACGGACAATTCTCTCGCTGCTGCAGCCGCTCTTCCTTGCGCCAATGTTCTGACAGTGAGTGCCCGCCGACATTGAAGTAGATGTGTTTATGTTTGCTTGAGCACGCGTGACACCATGTTTGTTAATTTACGTAGTTAGTAAGCGAATGTTTAGAAGTTTATAAACGTTAATGCAAGTATATAAGTCTGCTATGCGTTACTTCGTATAGCTGTCTCAGACTTTTCTGTCGCAATAGATCTCTCTCCTTTCAGGCGAAACAGCTACCTTTCTTGCTCTCTTGAAAGATTTCATATTACGATTCCCACCTCACGCTTGCATTACCCGCCGCGCTGACTTAGCGGCTATGGTATTGCGTCTAAGCACGCGGTGGCAGGATAAAATACTGGCCGCTGCGGCTGCATTTCCATGGGAGCGAAATGCAAAAACGGAGTCAAGAATGAAAGAAAAGGTATGAGCAACCTTATTCATAGAATTATATGGCAATACAACGCGCATATACTCCACGTTACATAGCATGGCGTGTCATACACATATACCTAAATATATACGGGAATTTTCGCTAACGGGCACGCCGGCGCTGGACGCTTACACCGGATTTTCTGCGACGCGGGGCCCTTAAGAGGAAGCTTTAGCTCGAACCCAACTCCAACGCCGCCTATTCCAACACATGTAAAACGCAAAAGCAAAATGTTTTTCTGTGATAACCCCTGGACTGATTTTAATGAAATTTGTTTCATTTGAGAGGTAAAGTAAAACTATAGTGACCGTTGGAAACAGAATTTTGATTTAGGGCCTGAATTTTGTTTAATAAAAGATTTTCAAAAATTCGGGTTTGAAAAAAAAAACGAGAGCACGAAGTTTACAAATTATTAGCTCTGTATCAAGAACAGATATCGCGGTTCCGTAAAAAGCATCCATTAGATCATTGAAAGCGGACAAATTTAATATGTAATTTTATATCTTACGTGCATTTGTTACGTTGTGTACAAGGGTTCTGCAAAAGCTGTATTCTCTTATTACTAAATTTTTTCAGATTCATGTGTAACACATCAATTTTGTCCGCTTTAGATGTAGTATTAGATTCAATTCACAGGATTGTGATATCATTTTTCATTGCTGAGTTACAGAGATGTAAACTTGAGAGTCTTGTTTTATGAAAATTTTCGACATTTGCCAATATTTATTGAAACATTGACGACCTAAATCAAACGTATGAAACCAACGATCACTAGATTTCAAGATTTTCTTTTAAATGCAACAAACCTAGTCACATTTGGTGCAGCAGTTGCCGAGAAAAACGAATTCTCCTTCTACATGTATTTAGCTAGGAGACCCCGAGCTAAATCTTCCTCTTAGCCCGTGTACGTTCATTGGCAGCACGTTAAATCTCCCCTGGTGGTCAGAATTATTCCGGATTCCACCACTACGGCATGCCTCATAATTATATCATGGTTTTGGCACGTAAAAATCCCAAATTCAATTCAATTCACGCTTGTGTTGTCGTTTGAGATGCCACAAAAAGCAATTTTGTTTTGACGGCAGGAAAACTTAATAAGTGCAACATCATCTGGAAGCTCAACGTACCTATTCTAACTTGGGCACGAAAACAATGAAAATGGGAAACGTGCCTGCACACCAATCCTGCATGCTGAGCCCACTCCTCATGTACAAATGTAAGGCCCACAAATAACATTGTAAATTCGGTTAAGGTGCGAGCCACCTGTGTGTACTGCAGTGACACTAAATTTATCATCAATGAGGTGCAACGCTTGAAGAGTAGTAAAATCACGCAGGAATAAAATAATCGTGTCTAGAAGGATAAAACAGTGAACTTTCAAAAGCGATAACAGTCACGCCGTATCGAGATTGATTTGTAATGTTTCTTGTTTTATTTTTTATGACGAGAAGTTCGTAGATTTAATAACGAAAATAATTGGTACGTTTTTTGTAAAAAATACGTCCAACAACAGCAAGCATGACCGGCACTTCTTGATTGATTGATTGATTGATTGATTGATTGATTGATTGATTGATTGATTGATTGATTGATTGATTGATTGATTGATTGATTGATTTAAGAGCCTGTTTTTACTATTTGTCGCTTGAGCCTCGCTCAGAAAGTCCCGGATCTATCCAGAGCTATCGCGTGTGCTTGAAGGCCCGACCTAGGCCCACCAGTGAATTGGTCCCAAGCACGACCCGGCCCCACGGCTTCCAGCATGAAACCGTCCCAGGCACGAGGGTATGAGACCCGTGTAGTGTTTTAATCTGTATCCAACTATACTCACCATCACGCTGGTGAATCAGCAAGTTATTACAATCTAGCAGGGACAACCATTGATGTCCTTTATTCATTGAAGTCTCAACGAGAGAGAGAGAGATTAACATTATCCTAAAAACAGCTCGTTGTCCGAGCCGTAGTTGCTGGTAACACGTCATGGAGTACGTTGGGGGTTGAGAAAATTTCCAAGATCTATGAATGTGCTGCGCGAAAAATCATCCGAGTCTGGCGTGGGGTGTTCGATTGAAGTTGTCCTTACTTTTGTTTCACCTTATCGCCTTTCCTTACCCACAAGGGGGAATGTAAGGGTGAATGGAGGAAGGGACGGTAGAAATAGGTTCAAGATTTATGTCGAGGACATGTTCGGTATCTGAGGAAGATGGTTGGTAGCCCTGCCACACACATGCTACGCACCTTTTAGGACGAGTGACCTCGGTGGAACTCTAGAGGGCGCTTCACTGCATCGTTGGCCAATGTGAGTGTGCATGGCGGATGAGAGAAGTGTCGCGACGGTTTTACGTATGAGTAAGCACGATAAGGCCTTCATAAAAAAAATTATTGTCATGAAGTAGCGCCGTTCGAACGATTCCAAAACCTTGGATCCGTTTCATGATTACACCTGCTGGTTGGAGTATAAGCTTCAGGAGGAATCAGTGCAACTCTTTAAGCGTATGGGAGAACACGATTAGTTTGTAATGCCATAGAAGCCCGCCATACATTTACGTACGTGTCAATTGATTAGTGAAGTCATAGTTAATCTTAGCTTGAGAAACGACTCACCCTCCACCTAGCCAAGCCGTTTTCAGGGAGCTCGCTGAGGGTTTTCCTTTTTGCTCCCATTTTGGATATCATTGTACCCTTCAATATTTACAATACTTCACCACGAAGGAAATACTGCTGCATAACATTGCACCGCAGTAGGCGACTCAGAGTACCATACTCCGCAGTCACATTGGGAACTGAAGCGTTTTTCTTTCTTTCTTAAGCCACATGTTTTAAGTTGTAGAAGGCCCAGTAACACTCACGCTTTTAATACAGCGAAGCAGCGTTCACTTCTTGCGCCGTAACCGCCACTTAAGAAGAGCGAAAGCGACAATTTTCAAGAAGATGTCTATAGCGAACACCGTCAACGAGTAAGCAAGCAGGTCTACGTCCTTCGACTCCATCATGTCTAGTACCGCCTCGCCCTCGATGGGCACACAAAGCACGTCGGCGTCCCGTTCGTCGCACTTAAGCTCACCGCGTCCACCACCATACAAGGCGACCATGATGCCATGGAGAACGTAGTACAAGTGGGAGGTGTACGTGAGCCACCTGATGGCCGGGAACAGATATCGAGGACGCACGAAGTAGCCGCAAAACAAGAATGACGGAGTCGCAGCGGGCAGTCCAACCAGCGTGGCAACCTGTAAAAAGCGATGCCATAAGGTTACATTGTACAAAACACTTAACAGATAGAAATATCAGGCTACTTAAAAATTCCTACCAAATTTGTCACTGCGCTAATACATGGTCCAAAATAAGACATGACGAAGCCTCTCTTTTGTAAGATTTTCAGTTCCGCTTTGTTCGTAGACTCATGTCTCTCGAACAAAAAGACTCTGTCCCATCAGAGGAAAACGCGACGGGCTTATAACCACGCTTAGCTGAACGTACCTTTCAGCTTAGAAATATTGTGTTTGAACTTTCATAACTCACTTTTAACCCCATAAAGTTGAGGTGGTGCGATTTGGGCAAACTATTTCTCGCTTGCGATATGCGCGACAATTTGTACAGAATGATAAAGAGGCTTCATAGGCGCGTGTTCTTCAATGTGCAACCTATCCAAAACGTCATTTGAAGCCACTTTTCGCACGCTTAGTTTAGGCGAGCACTTTTGCCGCTCTCGTGTGTCACGCCTGCCAAATGTGAGCACAGTTTCGATGTCGCGCTTGTTAGAAAGACTTCCTATGGATACATCGAAAACTCGTTATATACAACGTCCCCAATTTCAAAACAGTGTTTTACAAGTTTGTACACTCTATAGCTTGTGAAACAACTTCCTAAAACTAAATACACTTTAAGGTGCAAACACCGCCACAATATCTCGTGCTTCTCGTTCAAAACGGTTACCTCAAGACTGAACGGAGCGGACGAGACGTAACCAATGCTTTCACTCGTAAAAGCAAACTGGATGGAGAAAAGTGTGACGATGGCAAGGCGCCAGAACTCCATAGGCTGAGACGTCATCCAGTCTACAATAGTCATCATGATCACGGGGCCAGCAATCTGCCAAAATATGTATAGAGAGACGTCAAAAACTACTAAATCTCTCCTTCCTTTAAACAAAATGGAATTTGACCACGGCAGGAATGTAATCTATGTGTAAGGAAATCAACAGATCTCGCATGGAACTTGAAAATCCACAGTGTAGGATGTACACAAAACAATCCCTTTTTCCACACTTGCGCCATTTATTTTTTTTGGCAGGCAAATGTCACAAGGTAAGTAGCCCCTGCACTTATTGATAATACCTATTCATGGTATTTTATTATAGTTTGCAGAATTATCCACAGTCTCAACTACGAACTATTTTGTTTCTTAACTAAATTATAAACTTTTATTGCCAACACAATCGGCAGCCTGTTTAACGTACTGGCTCTTTTGTCTTTATTCACGCACAACTTCAGGAATAATTCATCAACAATCGCTTCTGAAGCAACGAATGAGGTAAAACATCTAGAGTAATGGAAATTTTTATTTCCTGTAGCCTCTCCTCTACATCTTAATTCATTTGTTCAGTAGTATCCCCAATCAGGTCTAACACTCTTTAGAGAGCGTACCTAATGATTCATATTTTGAAACAAGAAGTTCAGGGCTTTGCGCTGTATATATGAGCAAGGCCAAGGGCCCAGCATCCATGTCGAAGTTATGGGGTCTTGTTCGAGCTTGTCCATGTTTATCGGACACCGTTGTTGCTCGTATCTGTAAGCTGGACACTCAAACAAGATGTGGTCTACAGACTTCACGGCGCCACATTTGTCACACCAAGGAGTTGTAATCTGGTCATTGCGAGAAAAAAACTGTTCGTGTACTCTTAGTGGAAGACGGTCATAGAGGGTCTCCAGATGCTATGGGAGACATTGTGGTAGCCTTGCTGGGAGTTCTGGGTCGATGTTGCACACAAAACTGAAGTAGCCTGAAGGTTATTAGCACATTCCATGAGCACATAGTGCTCAGCCTAAGCTGAAGCCTCACTTTTATTAAAAAAACGCTTTACTAAATTTTATGTGATCAAAGCCCTCACGCACATGTGTGTGAGGGGGGGGGGGGAGGGGGTGCGTGCCTGTGTGCGTGTCTGTGTGCGCGCGTGTGTGTGCGATACATCCAAGATATTTACCAGCGTTGCTCACATCACTACATCTAAGACAAAAATGTCAATGCGTTCAATGTCCTTATCATCCGCATTTCGCATTCCTTCAATTAAGGAGACATGCTGTTACCTCGTTACCTGCACAATATAGCTGTTTATACGGCGGACTGCTTACGTTATAACCCTTGAAAATAACCGCTGCAGCATTGGCCAAGGTAGAATATTCCCTGTGTCAGGATTAGAGATGTAAACGCTTGAATGAAATATAGATAATTTCAGAAAAAATAACAGCATTCTTTAGTTTTTTATATTTAACTAGGATAAAATTGAAAAAAGAAGCAGAGCTTCCCATTGCAATTCTTCTGCCGTAATGCGACTACTTCGACTTATCTAAATCATTCTTTTTGAAAGGCGGTCGTCAGCATCCTCATGCCGACTGAGCTAAACCTGTGGCTACACTAACTCGATTATGATTGTTCGACCGCATAGCAGCGACCAGGCTTAATTGAAATAGGAGATTTGATCCGGATTCATCCAAGTGGCGGCAAAGAATTTCAACCAACTCTTCAGCCCTCTCGCCTGTCACGTACTGCAGATTCTCCCTTCTTCTGCGGCATGTGAAATAAGCTGGTCCGAGTTTGGAAATGCGCACACCAAGCTACGCAATAGACTCGCAAGGAATCGCGTTCAAAAACTTGTGTACGTGCAGTCGAACCTCAATGTCCGGAAGACTTCGTCCGCTGCACAGCGAAGCGTTGACGCGTCAAGGGGAAATGAATCGGACACAGATTGATACAAATGTCGGTGTTGACGCTTTCAGGTGAAATCATGCCTAGACTTTTAACATTCAAGCCGTGCTGGGGCTTTCATGATGCAATAAGGTAAAAGCCGCCGTGGTTGCTCAGTGGCTGTGATGTTGGGCTGCTGAGCACGAGGTCGCGGGATCAAATCCCGGCCACGGCGGCAGTATTTCGATGGGGGCGAAATGCGAAAACACCCGTGTACTTAGATTTAGGTGATCGTTACAGGACCCCAGGTGGTCAATATTTCCGGATTCCACCACTACGGCGTGCCTCATAATCAGAATGGTTTTGGCACGTAAAACCTCATAATTAAAAAAATAATCTAAAAGCTATATTCTTTCCAATGTTAAAGAAGCAACAGTGTCGGGTTTTTCATAGCTTTGTGGGCCATCGTTCCTTTTTTTAATTTTCGTACCTATATAAAAAAAACATAAAAGAACCCAGTTTTTTTTTTCACGCCCCTCAATATTTCATGAAATTTTACATCTCTAGTCAGGATTATGCTCAATTAATCATCGTCTGTAGTGGAATGACCTCCCTGTTTGCTTTTGACTGTGCTTGGAAACTGCCCGGTATGTTCTATTGAGCCCTATCCTCCCCCTTATTTCCTGAAACTGCTCTGACTCCGCCCCCTGTCGCATGTGAAGAATGTACGAGTTCCATGATAACCAGATCATTATAGTCACAGCAGCACGTACCGTTAACGGCACGTCCGAAAGTATTCGTGTCACAAAATATAAACTTGGGCAGTACCAGCAGTTTCTCTGCTCCCTTAGAAGAACATCGATCTCCAGAGGAACTGAAAGAAAAGTAAGTGTTAAGCATTTTCCTTGCACCGAATATGATCTGCTACACCTCCTGCGATCTGCGTGGTTCGTATGTCCATGTAATAAAATACCATTCATCTTTCCTCAACAATTGGAAATGAAAAATTAAAGAATGACTTGTAACAGAAATATTAAAATCGCAATGCTGAAAGTTTTTTTAGATTATGTTATCCTGGTTAGCATCTGAGGTTGGACCTATACCCTGGGCAATTAAAATAAAAACTGAACAAACCCTCTAAAGATTAATTGGGCCATCAAATCTAAACAGCCTAAACAACTCAGAAACAAGATGCTTAAACATGATGATGTTATACGATAACAACGATTCAAACAAAATACTTGTAATTCAAAGGAAAAGTCAGAAACAAAGATAGCACAAACAACTTGCAACATCGGACCAATAAGTAACTACAACAAAAAACGTTTAGGAGACTAAACTATTTGTTAGGAGACAATTTAAACTAGTATAAAAATTTTGTGTACCTGGTAAAATAGTCAACAATTTATTTGTCAACTTCGCTGCCATTTTCGTATATTTAGTTAGCACAATAGAGAGAAAAAGTAATTGGCAGCGAATTTGGTTAGGTTATATGAATTAGTACTTTACCATCAATGCACACACGCAAAAATTGACTAGTAAGCGCCTTATAGAAGATGAGTGCTTAATTGTACTAACAAAATTATTATCCAAAAACAACATCTAACACTCGCGTAGTACAAGATTAACTACTGAAGCATGAAAGCAAAGCAAGCCTTTGGCACCGCACTGTACAGAAATATTGCGATGCGTGGAAGTTAAAACGCGGTTGCTAATGCGGAAGCATCGAGAGCTGAGTGAATTTGTACATTTTTGTCAGACTATAGACAAAAAGGAAGAAGGACGGCAAAACAGACAACTCGGGCAGTGACCAACAGCGGAATTTTTATTGTGAAAAACTGACAAACCATCATCTATATTGTAGGCAGCCGATATTTTTTCCCAATGAAATTTCATTTGTGGGTCTGCGCCCGTGTTGTGTCTCTCAGCGTCCTTTGTCGTCTTTGTCTAGTCTTACGAAAATGATTGCAAATGCTTTGAGGAAAATGTATTTATTATAGGCTCTCAACAACTGGCTCTCATGAAACTCACATTTCATATCAGACGTCAGGTTGCTTCTGCGCTTAGTTGTATCGCAAGTGATGAGCTATGATAGTTTAATGATATTATTAGCGACATGTTAAAATTTGTCACCTGGGGGCTCAAATCCAGCACTCCTGGTTAAATTCCACCAATTCTAGTTCTTTCTACAAAGGCCATTCGCGGAGCGCACAGGCGTTCTGACAGCCGACTGCCGTGTGCGTAAGCGATGCTTACATGTTATGAAAGTCGTGCCGCAGTATGCGAAGAGCAGCAGCAGCATCGCCACGAGGTACATTGTGATGGTTTCACGCACTAGCGCTGCCCGGTTGCCCAAGTCGTAGTACATTATGGAGAGCAGAAGGCCGAAGAACAGGCTGACCGTCAGGCGCATGCCGAAAGTGGCCTGCGCTTGGGAGTACACAGTGACATTCGCAAATGTACAAATGGCACTCCGGTACACAGCAAATGACACTCTAACACAACAAGTTAGTTTATCGATAGTGACCGAACTCTAAAGGTAAATAATACTAATAATACTGCTAATAATAATAACAATTGTTGTTGTGGTTGTTGTTGTTGTTGTTGTTGTTGTTGTTGTTGTTGTTGTTGTTGTTGTTGTTGTTGTTGTTGTTGTTGTTGTTGTTGTTGTTGTCGTTGTTGTTGTTGTTGTTGTTGTCGTCGTCGTCGTCGTCGTCGTCGTCGTCGTCGTCGTTGTTGTTGTTGTTGTTGTTGTTGTTGTTGTTATTGTTGTTGTTGTTGAGAGCATATGTACACTTGAGGGAAAGGGGACGAAGGAACAAATATTACAAGATCTCAAGGAATAAAGCAGAAATACGGGAAAAGAGAGAGTGCTGCCGATCACGTTACTAAAGGAGTTGACTCGCCATCGCGGCCCTGCGAAAGTGAATGTCCAGCGAAGCTGTTGAAAACCCTCACTACAACTGTTGAGGTATGCATGCAATGCTTCATTGCTAAATACCTCCTCCAGCGCATTATTCCATGAGAGGAGAATGTGGGCATGCGGACTTGCGCTCTTCTGGATTTCCACAGCAATTCGACCAGCGGCAGCACCCCGCCGCTGGTGTACGGCCGTTCCTTTTCCCTATGCCACTCCTCGTATATATGCTGCTCCACGGAAGTCCGAACTCTGCGTTGCCTACCCACAGTGGTGCTGCAACAATGAAATCCGTTGCCACGCTGGTTCTTTTATATATGACAAGCTAGTCACGTCACTCCTCACGTCGCAAGCTGCCGTCACCGCATCAGCTTGTGCAGCAGTAATCATTACCGGGAAAGGTATGCGGGAAGCGCTACGCGCTTTTCATTGTTATGAGTAGCACCTTATCATCAATGATGTGATTTGGATGCTTGTTTTGTGCTTTTTCTTTATTGAAACGAATGATGTGCTGTATGTGGTTTAGGTGGTACGAAACAGTGTGTGCACTTTTTGCTTCAATCACTGAAGTTTTTTCTTTTATGCGTTGCATATTGCAGTCACTCAGTTCAGCCTTTGGGCGCGGCCGAGCAGCCACCATTGAGGGTATGAGCCATTGTTCATTGCTGCGCGTCTCATATGTGGGTCTATTCTCTTTTAAGTTTGCTATGTTTGTTATTAGGTTGCTTCTATTTTTATGCGTTGCATATTGCAATCACTCAGTTCAGCCCTTGGGCGCGGCCGGGCAGCCACCATTGACCTTTAGCGCAACCACATGACGTGACGTCACGACAGCTGGAGGAAAAGCTGGGCCCCAACTCGCGCAATATGCAACGCATTCTTGGATTAACCAAGCAAAGCCTGGCCATTTTTTTCTTTCCTTCTTTATTAGTCGCTGAAGCTGTTTTTTTTTTCTCCCCTTGAGGATGGTGACGAAAAAACAATTTTACTTAATAGAGGCTAAGAGCATCATTGCGAAAACTGTTACAAATAGAAGAAATGATGTCTGAGGTCTCGTAATTCAATAAACATCATATTCAAGACAACATTATTTGTGTTCTAGCGGCCTAATGATGTCTGTGCACCAGGCACGCCGAAGGTTCAATCTGGTACCAGCAAACTACAAGTATGAAACCGAGCTCCCGCACTTCGACCATGGTTTCTGCCCATTTCGTTCAGTGTCTATGCCATCTCTATTGGTGTATGAATAAGGAAACGTCTGTAAGAAACATAAATGCTCTACTGCTCGACTGCACAAATTTGGTCAGTGAATTACACACACAGCCAATGCACTGCCAACAGTATTGGAATGACCACCGGTTACTTCCAAAAATGGGAATATTCATTAACTATAACTAATTTTAGAGTTACTAACGTACCTTGCTTCTCATTACGCAGAGGAAGCTCCTTTTTAGGAGAGTCTTGAACTGCTTGCAGTATCTCACACGTACTTCATGTTGTCGTTTGACTTCCTCCCTCTCCTATTAAAGATAGGAACATTCCAGCACATATCAAATATGTGGAAAGCAAACCTTCGTGAGAGAGAAAAGAAGAGGGAAACGTAGGGAAGGAAACGAAGGACGTGCCCGGACGCCTATCCTACCCTTGTGCAAGAAGAAAGGGCGAAAAGGGATAAGAAGGAAAGAGGATAAGAGCAATAGTCAGTCATTCAAAGAATCAGTCGCCGAGGAATGTAACTGTCACAAGCTTTCGTACAGTCCAGTAGCCTTCAAGAAGTGCCGAAGGGCTTTTGTGGCCCTTTGCATGCAAGAATGCATAGGCCATGGTCAAAGGATATTTTCTTCCAAAAGCGCTCTGTTATCTAATAGTTTAGCTTGTGGAGTACGTCGTTCAGTGTCAAAGGATGGGTAGTGACACAGAAATTGCTATAGAGTCTCATCGCACCCGCACAAGTAGCACACTTCACTGTTGGTCATCCCTATTAGGAATGAATAGGCATTGGTAAATGCGAAGCCTGGCCACATGCGAAGAAATAACGATGTTTCGCACCGGGAGAGTTCAAGTGGCAAGCGAAGTCGCAAGTTAGGGTCGAGAGAGTGCAAGCGTGAGTTAATAAAACCCGGTGAATTACATCGTAGAAGTGTGATGTGGCGAGCACGTGATGGAAGCTGCCGCTCAGCATCTGTTCATGAGAGTGGTAGAGGCAGCCGCTGATGTTTTTGATGAGCTTCATGTGCGCTGTCTGCAGTGACTCGGCATCCATTCAAATGCAATGCCATGTCCTTTCTCGAGCACATGGTGATGAACGTAGCTTATTTCATACACTAGCTGTTCGTGTAACTTATGACGTAGGGCAAACGACAGAGTTTGTAGGGTTGTTTTCAAATCGCAGAAAATAGCCCGACGGTTTGGTGGCTGCTTGGAGCACGTAATAGAGTGCACCTTGAAGAGCCGCAAGTTCTGCTGCTCTCGACGGCGTATTGTGAAATTATTTGAATTGCAACGAGACGGCGTCCGATGGAACAACCATTGCGCCGGTAAAGCAGTTCTAATTGGTGGGACCGTCCATATAAATCTGTCTGCGGTGAATATAACACTCGTTTAGGACAGTCAAAAACAGCTGCTTCTGAGCTAGCGGTGACAATCCTGCCTTCTTAACAATACCAGGAACTAAGAACCATATGTGAATTTGCCGGAGAGACTACAATGTCGATGTTGGGAATTTTGCAGCCTTGAAGACAGATGGCATAGAGTCATGGTGTCTCGTCACAATACCATAGAATGTAGCCTGTGGTCTTCGCGCTGGCAAACAGGCTAAATGGTGGGATGGTAGCCGCGAAAGGTCTCGAATGCGCGCTCTTGGCATCTCAATGACGCTATGAATAATATTTATTAGTGCTACGTTTGCAAAGGCTTCATTTTTTCACTATTGATAAAATAAGACGTGTGAACATCTAACAAAAAGGGATTATCTATGCGATGCCATCAATTTCATTATTGTCTTACGACTACAGATGCGTTTTCACATTACTTTACATCCTAAAACGCCTCTATGAAGCTGTGACTTCTTTTTTTTGCATTTGTTGAACATTCGTGCACTTCAAAACACGCAGTGAGCGCCGGTAAATGTAATCTTGCTTCCGGCCAGTTGTGAAGTGGCAATTATAGTCAAGATTTTCACAGTGCAATAAGCGCCCTTTTAAACAGCTAGGCGTGCGCGTTAGACACATACAACGTCTTAGATGCTTACCTTATCGCTCATTATTCGTCCACCGTAGCTGGTGAGAGGCAACGAATCATGCCAGTTTTCGTTAATAATGGAACACTCATCAGGAATGAAGAATCCCGACAACTTGGTTGTCAATTCTCCGTGTTCGCCAGACGCTATCTCCGTAACTGAAAATGCGCAAGAAATTAAAAGAGATGGCAAAATTGCAATCGATGGTCAACTTCATTGCCAGTCAGTCTTGCCTTTTATTTTATGCATCGTACAGGCTGCTAATTATGTCTTCGCTATGTAGTTACCAGACTGACAGCTGCACATTTCGTACATTTCCAGCATGCAGTGTATAGCACGAGTAACAGGGACTAATATGAGCAACAAGAACAAGATTAGTTATAGGCAACTGTACGTTGGAAACCCAATACGTTCCTTTTTCGTGACGGAACGGTAAAAATCATTTGATTGTTTTAGCTTTCCTTAATGCGTGATGCGTTATTATGGAACGTGATACGTTAGGTCTACTGCGCATGTTCTCTTAAACAACTGACTACCAGGCCACCTGCCGATGGTTACCGCGATTACGTTACGACAAGGTTTGTACCCTGCCCACCCGCTTAAATCTTGATTATCCCTTTTACTTCCTCTCCATCGTGACCACGACAAATAAATGGTAAAATCAAACATCGCTTAGTGCTCTCTTGCGCTGTGGACAAGACATGTTCTGCCGTTAGTATTGACATCACTTGTTTGTTTTATCTTTGGTCTACTTAGTAATAAAAAGGCGGCATCTAGTCGATAAAGTGGTTTGATTACTACCTAGCAGACGGCGCCACAGCATTAGCGTCGGCGATGCGTTGACAACGTGAAGCGCTCGAAAAGCCTAATTCTCCAGTGCACCGTTCATCTACTTCAACGCTCGAGCACAGTACACGATGACAGAATGTTAAAACATTTATCTTCAGGCTTCTCTACTATGGCCCCACTATGGTTGCTAGAGGAGTAGGTTTGCCGACCGAGCGCTAGTTCACCACTTATCCGCATCATGACACAAAAATGGCGCTGCAGTCAATAGAACGGTTCTACTGCGCACGTCGCTATCCTTAAGCAGGGAAGACAAAAGGCGACTTCGAGGATATCGCCGCCTCTGATTTGAGCTCCAATATATGCTTACATACCATTCTGTGAAGTGCCGGCAAAACATTACAGGCAATTGCGCTATTGTTGCAAAAACGGAGAGCTCTGGAAGTATTTTTTTAGCTTCTATGCACGAACTAAGCCCTATATCTTTACCGGTTTCGAATGAGCGCGGAGTTATTTTGGAATTTTAAGCTATTAACTAGCGAGTAGCTTTTCGTAGGTTGGTGTAGCCAAGTATCGTATAAATCAAATACATAAGATTCAACGTCCAGAAGCACAGGGGCTAGCGACGAGGGACGCTGCAGTGGGGCATTCCGGAGTACATTAAAAAATTATGAGGTTTTACGTGCCAAAACCACTTTCTGATTATGAGGCACGCCGTAGTGCAGGACTTCGGAAATTTGGACCAACTGGGATTCTTCACCGTGCGCCAAAATCTAAGTACACCGATGTTTTCGCATTTTGCCCCAATCAAAATGCGGTCACCGGGGCCGCCAGTCAATCCCGTGACCTCGTACTCAGCAGCCTAACCCCATAACCACCGAGCCATCACGGCGGGTAAAAACTTGCTGCTGAACTTACAGTTCCTGTGTAATGAAGTCTTGTTGTCGTTCGTGTTTTCTAAAGCTTAGCAATATATCCTTACAACCGTTATGCCATAGCATGTGATATTTATTATATTTCAGCAACAGGCAAACTTTCCTGCGGAGACATGGAGTGCAGCCGTCGGATCCTTGTACAGAAATTCGCACGCTTACAATGGAACTTCATTTATTGTGACGTTTGAACCTAATTTTGCTCAAAGAGAAAATGCAGCAACCATGGAACATTCCACTTCCAGATCCAGTCACCGAGCACGATACAGCACGTACGTGACGACAAGTTCCGCAGGCTCCGGCACAAAAAATCTTCATGTCGTAATTTGCACATGCAGCGTTCATTCGCAACTTGTTGCTCTGATCTCTCCAAGGGTTTGCGGTCATTAACACATTGTGTCTTCACAATCCCAAATAACGCGTGTTCATATTTTTTAGGTTATCATATTTTAGAGATGAGCGCAAGTACTATATTATTGCAAATTTGGTACACGTTAATTCTTTGTCGAACACGTGGGTGAAATAACGTTTGAGGAGCTGTTCCTAAAAGCGTCTTTTTTCCTCAAGTGGTATCCGCTGCTGCTCTTGTCAACGCTGAGAACGATACTGTTTTCGGCCACCGAAATTTATAATTCAGAGCAATGAATTAAGTCTGCTTGTCAATCTCCTCTGAAGTAGAAATACTGCCACTACATGGTGCGGACTCCGCTTATTCACCATCGGAGATTAGCTTCGTTAACCATGCCGCTCACCTTTTTCTCCTAGAAGCTTCAACATATTTTAGCAACTTACAAGCACGCAATAATAGAGCCCTGCATCGCCTCATTTCACGAACTGATGGCTACAGATGATAGTTCTTCACTGCTTTATTAGTTGCGCGCCGTCTGCCACAAATATCAGACGACATGCGCCGCTGAAAATCGTTGCACTGAGCGCAGCGACACTTTTGCGTCATGATGCGGAACTACGCTCCAGGCGGGGCGGCCGACACACCTACTCTTCTAGCCACCATACAGTACCGTGGGGAGGTGGCGCATGCGCCGGTGGACCTATCAAATGACATATCATGCAAAATTCAAAGCTTGAGACTTCGTGGCGTGAATACCCCTTATAGGCTTACTTTTCATTCCGAATACTATAGGAGCGTAAACTTCGTGAACTCCAAAAAAACACAAACTGTGGCTCAGTGGCTATGGCGTTCTGCTGCTTAGCGCGAGGTCGCCGGTTCGATTGCCGGCCATGGCAACCACACTTGGATGGAGACGGAACGGGAAACATCGTGTGTGCCAAGCCTTGAGATCACTTAAATCCAGAGGGACAAGATAAATGTGGAGCTGTGCACTACAGCATTTGTCGTAGGGCCCTTGTGTAGCTTCGGGGCGCAAAACATCATGAATCAATGAAAAAAGTTCACTCACTGAAATCGGATGGGCTGTTGAATACCGGGCAGTGGATGTCTTGAGACTCCAAGAATGGCAGTAGCTGCTCTACTGAGCCGCTGTAGATGCACCTTCCTCTCGAAAGCATGTAAAGCTGAACGGGTCAAATGGTCAAAGAGTGAGAGAAAAGGATGCATAGAAAGACAGAGGTTAACCAGAGGCAGTTCCAGTTGGCTACCCTGCACGGAGGGAGGGGCGAAGGGGGGTAAAAAGAGAAAGAGAGCGGAAGGGGGAAATAGAGAGAAATAGAGACGAGCACGGACAAAGCGCATACACAGCATAGCGGTAGGAGGCGGCGTTCTTAAAGTCTATCGTGAAGCCCCGTAAACCGCAGGAACCTTAATAACGCGAGTAAGGCCTTCAACGCAGATGTTCAGCGGGAGCACTGACCTAAAGCTTTGAGTTCTCATAGTGGACGATTGTCCGACTGGTCCAGTACTCTGCACAGCACTTGTCCCTGAGCACTATATCACGGGCAGACATAGATAATATTAGCGAGCGTCTCATCGATGCTGCATGTGGCGCACATGGGGCTGTTGGCCATTCAAATAAGGAAAGCATATGAGTTCGTAAATGCAACGCCTAGCCACAGACGGTACAGCATGGTCTGTCCACGTCTTGTTAACCCAGGTGGCAGGTGCGTTCGTATGTCCGGAGACAACCAACGCAAACGACACCTGTTGAAAATGTTCGAGTCCCACAGAGGCAAAGTACATTCACGGGACATCAATCGCAGCACAGCCTCAGCGTTTGTTCGCGAAAGCGGAATCTATGCACGTTGACCACTTTCATGTGCAGATCGGGGGTCTTCGACGGCGTGGTCATTCCCGCTGACGCTGCGATGTCCTAGAAGCCATTGAAATATTATGTTGTGTCCCTATCATGGCTGCGATGATACATGTGTCGAATTTCTGATGCCAGTTCTTCATTGGGTCCGTGGTGCATTGGGCTTTTTATGCACTGAAGGGCTGCCTTGGAGTCACTAAAGACTGTCCATTGTTGTGGTGGTTCCAAAATAATGAAAACAAGTGCAACACGGAATGCCGAAAGTTCAGCACCCGTCGATGTGGTCACACATGAAGTTTTTACTTTGATTTCTTCTGATTTTGTCGGGATGATGACTGCAGCAGCTGAGCTGTTGAGTTTTACCAATCCACCTTGTCAGAGTTGTAGGAATATCTCACCGCGGGCATCCAGTTGTAATGTTTCGAGTCGGGTATGAAATAGATGGTAGCTGGCCGTTGGCGTCGTCCAACTTATCTACGCTGAGGACGTTGTTAACGGGAAGGACTGCTTCTCATCGAGAACGAGGAATATGGGATTTATTTACCATATCTACATGAGAACATTACAGTTCATCAGTCTAACATGATTGAAAGAGGAATGCACTCCCAGCAGCCGCACAACAGCTGCTTATAAACACTCTGTCCTCCCTAGATCCCTAGGTGAGGGAAAAACGGCCGTTCAACCTGCTACAAACTCGGAGCGTTCAAAGTCATCGTAGCCGACCCGCCTTTAAGGGGGAGGGTTACACACACTTCCGCACAGGTTTCACTGACCAAGCCGAGGTGAGTGGGTTATCGGAGACATGGTGCTTGCCCCGAGCAGGCGCCTCTTCATCCCAGTGTTGACCCCGCAGACAATGGCCGCCGTGTCCATCCATGATTTCTAAGCCCCCTGAGACGGCTGCCAGACATCTTCTCCCAGGTTTTCCACCGCTTCTAACAAGCCGTGGGGGCCACGGTGAATCCACTAAGAATACTTGGTCCGCCGACCGCGTTTAGTCATAGCGGCGGCGCTCGCTTGGGGACGCGGCGTATTGTTGTTTTCTGAGAACGAGTTATCGAAGCGGGCCGGGGGCGTTCCAAGGTCTGGTTCTCCGAATATCGCCACCCCCACCGCAGCGGTCAGCTGGGAATGTTTTGTATGTCGGTACCCTTGCAGGCCGTTCGTACCAATCTGTGTAGACATGTTGGCGGAATCTGTGTAGGTTGCGAATGTGTTCCAAAATTGCTTGCCTCAAAGCTTGCAACTGCGCAACATGCATCTGCACTACAGCTTTCTTTCTGTTGCCTGTAATTGTCAATTGAACTTGCGGCCGGTGCAGACACCACAATGTGTCTGATAATCGTGCAGCAGGCGTAAATTGTGATGGCGAGTAGGACTGATGTCTTATGGCACTTTGGACAAAATTTCAACGTGGCCTCTTTGCTGGCAAGCAAGCAGGATGGTGTGAGGGAATCCGAGACAGGTGTCGAATGTGTACTCTCAGGATTTCTGTATCTATGTAGACTGTCAAAGAAGCGTCTCAGCAATGGCCACTGTCACAATCGATGACCTAGTTTTGGGGAGACCGAGACAAGTTCTGAGTTCTTGTGCTTGCACGCTCTGGAGTTTGCGGATATTTGTAGCGCAATTATTGCCTAGTACAGGTGAGCTGCACCGCAGCAAGCCCAACAATAGTGCTTTATATAGTTGCAACATTGATGGTACTGTTGCGCCCCAGGGCTTCCCGCCGAGAAAGAAGGTCCACGAGGGCGGCAAAACACTTTGTCATGTACGAGACGTGAGGGCCACAAGACAAGTTTCTATCAATTATGACGCCAAGAAAGCGGCGCGTTCGTCTGTATCGTACAGTTTGGTCATTAATCTGCAAAGCATATGGGGCCATCGCTTTGCGAGTAAAAGCAACGAGTGCACATTTCTCAGGGGGAAAGCACCAGGCCTTGCCTTCTTAGGTATGTTGACACGGCCGTTGAAGCCTTCTAAAGTCGTGCGCGGACATCTACACGAGCCGCACCTGAAGCCCATATACATATGTCGTCTGCATATACGGAGAGCTGGCGGTAGCAAATCGGCGAGACGAATGAGCAGCAGGTTGAACAGGGACAAAGAAATTTAGCGTTTGGCAATGGAAATAGAAAGTGGGGAAAGGTGGGGGGGGCATATTTTCTAAACACCGTCCTAAATATTATTAAACCAAGTGTGCTAAAGATTGTCCTCACTTGTTGTGCTGTTCGTTGTTTTATTTTGTTTCTTCTGTTTATAGTCAGTTTTATAATTCCTCAAATTGTAACAAACCAAGCTCTTGCATACAGAGGTGTTAGCCATACTTCTCAACACTTGTTTCTTCACAAGTGGGCTGAGTATATAGCCTGTGTTTGCCTAAACAACTGTCCATTCAAGGTATCACAGGGCTACATTGCACAAAGACGTTAGAAAACAAAAGCTTCTCTAGCAGGATTTCTGCATATGAGCTTATTTTTGCAGTCGGAAATATTGAGTATTCTCGCTATCCACACGGCAGCAAAATGTCCGTGCTTAACTATATTAAAACTCAAATGCTGCATATCATATAGTAGGCGTAAAACGCAATTGAACGCCGTCGCAGCCATACATCAACTAGAAGTTCAGTAGGCCAGCCTCAACGTCGGTGTGCCACTAAACAGTAGACTCGACAGTTTCATTTGCAAGCATAGACCAGGACGGCACTGAGTTCTTCCTATACTCCACTGCACACATAGCCCACTTTTTCTCTTCGTAATAAACGATTCGGCGCACTGCATATTGCAAGGGAGTGCCGGGTATAACTTTGTCCCGCATATTTGCATCTAGCAATGTATCCTGCAGCGTGCTAGCACACATTATACAAGTGTATATGCTCTTCACCCGAAGTATTTTCTCATTTAATCAATCACTGCAAACCACTTCATTTCCAACCAGTCTCGTGGGCCCTCCAAATACCTGAGTGGTAGTAATGTGTACATTGTTTGTGCTCCACTGCGATAGCTTGCTGCAAACACGACATTGCGAAACACCGCCATTGTGACTACTGCTAATCCACGATATCTACCACTGTATTATTTTCCGGCAGAAACTGTGAGTTATGTTTTAATTTTTTACCCATAGCGATGCCTAGCGGCAAGAATCATTCACAGAAGGTCACCTAAACAATACTACCAATAATTTGGCCAAGCTTTCACAAGGGTTGGGTCGTAATATCGGATCACTCCAGGCATGAATGTGAGCAGTCAAGACAAGCAAGGAATTACAAATCTTATTGCCTTTTATACTCACGTTGTCAAAATGTGAAAACAGTCGAGCACTCGGGTTGTGAATCGAGCACACCACTGTGCGTCCTGATTCAGCGAGCGATTTGAGTACGCGGACGCAACGCAGCGCTGAGGTGCTGTCCAGGCCACTGCGGATATCAAGGAACCGTAGTTAATTATCCATTCATTCAGTCATAGTTGAATTTTAAGTAAGCCAACGATAATGTTCAAGAAATTATGCAACTCATCTCAAAATTGGTTTGTGAATATAAAGCATGAAACCCGCATTGGCAGTGTCAAAGAAACCGAAATTTTCTGCAATGAAACTCCAAGGCCACACAAATATTAGGTCGACTTTCGATACATTTCGACTTTCTCGGGGGATTCTGAACGTGGTCGTCTTCAACATCATGCGCCCATATAGTAACCGTTGCGGCAAATAATGAAGCAGAAGCCCTGCTACCTTTTTTATCGTAACAGGTTGCTGTTGGCGCATGATGAGCCTGTTGAGATCTCTTTTGAAAAGACAGCACCCAGTAAGTGTTTTAATCGTTGGCCTTTGCTGACGCTCGAGCATGCCATCGGCTCGCATTATCGGGCATTGTGCACCATGCGGGTCCTTGTGCGCAGGCACAACAAGTAGCAAGCTACTAATACCATTCGCCTCAAATTAACAATTAAACGTACATATATACCTCCGGGCATATCGCATCTTCTACCTATATGACAATGTACAAAGGCCAATATCTGTCATTAAATTAGGCATCATACCTCGGCTTCAAAACACCTGCAAGCTCATGGCGCCACTCGCCAGCTACCGCAGGGAAATTTTCGACGGTGTCACGGCGCATTTAATTGTGTTCGAGCTCAGCGATCAAGCCTATTACGATACCGACATGGCAGACTTCCTGTTCACCTTCTAAGATGCGTCGAGCCTGCGCGTGTATTCACATGACGTTGAATAGGTTTCAGTAGGTACCGGGTGGAGGCGAGGAGAGGAGCGATACGTGGTAAACCCAAAATATGACGTCACAGCAGTGATGATGACGAAGCGGCTGTCGCATCGTTGATCACAAAGCAGTCGTGACGCATACATACCAAGAAATTCTCGACATATGTTGTTTTTTTTTTCTCCACCACAGTGGCCTATCGACGTTAAAGATTTGAAATTCGCGCTGTCATGTATGCCATGACGCGAAACTAAGGAAAACATAGTAGAACGAAGAACACCCTGAAACTGTTGCCTTATGTATCAGCCTTGAAGACAATCTCCTACTTGCTCGACTGGCAATGAATCGATGATTTTGCTGGACTCCTTGGCAGACTGCTCAACGGCATTCCGGATTAGATGTCTGGCCGAGATAACGGCTCCGGCAAAGCGTCCGTTGGGTTTCCTTTCTTCACTGTTTCTTATTATTTGTGAACCACTGCGGCCGCGGGCTTCCGTATAGTCAGCGTTATGTTTCGTGGATTTCCTATAGAACCGGTGTGATGCAATAAGAGGAAGCCTTAGCTCGCGCCTTTCTTCGATGCCGGCTGCTCAAATAGATGTAAAACACATTAATGGTTTTATGAGAAAATCGCTCAACCGCTCAACCGATCTGAATGAGAATTGCTGCATTCAAGAGAGAACGTCAGATCACAGTGATCACTGTGATCTGTGATCACTACATCAAACATGATTTTGATGTAGGCCATGGCATTATTGACAAGAATTATCGGAAATAGATAAATTTGAAAAAAGAATAGAAGCAGGAAGTTTACAAATCCGTTAGTTCACATAAAAAACTGATATCGCATCTTTATAAACTGCATCCCTTAGAGCATCTCAACCAGACAAATTTGATGCATGAATTTATAACTTATGCGAAGTTGTTACAATGCTTGTGAAGATTTGTCGAATGCCATATTCAGAAATTAGTGGTGTATTTCAGGGCGGCATATGAAAAATCATATTTGTCCACATTAAATGAAATATTAGGTGCAGATTACAGAGTTTTGACATCGTTTTTAGTTGCTGAGATACAGAGTCGTACACTTCAAGTATTGATTCTTGAAATTTCGAATTTTCTTATAATTTAAAAAAGTGCAAGCTAAATAAATATTCGCTTTATGAAATCTCATGTTAAATGTTACTTTTAAGTTCAACATAACTCCCGAATTGCGGCGGAGTCTTCGTCAGAAGAAAGTATTGCTCATTTCCCATGTAGGAGCTAAAGCTTCCCGTTAAGTTCGGTTTAGAATAAAATATTTGCTGAGAGAAGAAGCAAGACGGGCAGCGTATATTTACATTGTGGCGGCTGCACTTCTATGGGGGCGATATGCGAAGACACCCGTTGCTTTAGATGTACTTACATTAAAGAAACTCTGGTGGTAGAAATTTTCCGAATTCCCCCACTACGCCGTGCCTCATAATCAGATCGTTGTTTTGGCACGTGAAACCCCATAAATATTTTTTTTATTTGCAGAATGTACAGTAATTTACAGTAATTGACAAAGCCAAGCTTACGGCAGGTTTGACATCGAAGTGTTCACTTCTTTAGACCTAAGCTCGTGCTGCATCTTCTTCAGAGTTGTGCAGAGCTGCGCAACATATTTCCACTTGGCGTGGAAGCACCGTCCCGCTGCTTTTTAGGCAGAGAAGGACTGGTAGCGTTTTAGGCGGCTGACCTGAACGACGTGATGGGAAGTCTGGATAGAGCAAGTAGTAGGTGCGATCGGAGACATCTCGTAGGTTACGTCGGTTATCTGACAGACGACCCGGTAAGGGTCAGAGTAGTGGAATATTAGTTTCTTCAAGAGGCTGAAGCGGCGGCTGGGAGATCACACAGGGACAAGATCCCCGGGAAAATCATCGACGTCCTGGTGACGACTGTCACAAATGCTTTCCCGCTTCTTCTGAGAAGCACAAAGGCGGCGGTTAGCAACTTGGCGTGTTCCTTAGGCTCCAGCAATGACGTCACTCGTATACTGAGACACGGACTCTTGAGTGGTAGGCAGTATCGTATTACAAAGTAGTACTGGATCTCGGCCCATCCAAGTGATAACATGGTGTGATGTATTGTACGCGAATGTGACAAAAGAGAGAGCAGTGTCCTAATCCTTATGGTTATACGAAAAACACACATGGACAGCTTTGCCGTTATTGTTCGAATAAGCCGTTCCGTAAGACCGTTCGTCTGAGGATGGTACACTGTACTAAGTTTGTGTTTGCTCATTCCACTGCATCAACGTCACATTTGGTTGGAAAAAGCCGAGCACAGAAGCCGGTGCAAAGAAATAGTGCGAGTTCCAAGGAACTGCCGAACATCTGAGGCTAAAGTGACCGTGGTGTCAAGAAAACATGGTCGGTGTGCCTGGTTAATCATTAAGCAGGGAGGCACTAAGAAATTAAAGATCACCAGATTATTTCGTGCCCCTGTGCTGTTTATTACTAAAGCAATGCAATGGCTACTATAGAAGTCTGATGAGAGAAAAAAAAGTGGCCCTAACAGCATTGATCACTGTTTCTTGCAGCCCGTTTGAGCTATTTGCGGATGGTGTTGTTACAGTCGCGTGCTATCGCAATCTCTCCGTCCTTCTAAGCGCTCAAAATCCATCCCCATTGCTGTCTATCTGAGGCAAAGATGATACAATTTGTGTTGTTATTTGAAGCGCTTTCAAGTTAAGGACCCGCACTATAATACAACACACAACAGAGAAGAAAAAAAGTGAGACAGGAAGGTGAACGCTTTTTATCGGCCTATGTATTTCACTCTAGCGGTAAACATAATGCGTTCCAGCTCTCCCAGCTGGCCATTTTGCTGGGGTTGTTTTCGCTAGATAGCACGAAAAATACAGCTCCCTTTATACAATGCGACCACTCATTCATCTGTCAATAGCGTGAGCCGTGCAACTTACAGTAAAGAATCGTGCAACTGACCTGGTAGGTTCGTCGAGAAATATCACCGATGGATTGCTGATGAGCTCTTGTGAAATGGCAAAGCGCTTTTTCTCCCCACCAGAAAGATACCTAGTCAACGTATCTGCGCATTCTTCAAGCCCCCAACGCTCGATCACTTCGACTACCTGTTTCACAAAGACAACAAAAAATAAGGTATTTTGCAATGTCTATTCCACCGTATCAATGTTT
Source organism: Dermacentor albipictus (assembly GCF_038994185.2). Classification (NCBI taxonomy): domain Eukaryota; kingdom Metazoa; phylum Arthropoda; class Arachnida; order Ixodida; family Ixodidae; genus Dermacentor; species Dermacentor albipictus. Next base: position 133,498,370 of record NC_091824.1, read on the forward strand.
CTCGTAGAATACCTACGCAATGCATCCGTTATTTTCATGTCATGTGCATTTCAAGTGCATTGTAGGCACAAGTAACTTTCCTAATGGTCTCAGTAACAAGACCTGTTTTGCTATCTATGACAAGTTGACGTAGAGAATAAAGTGATCCACCTGCCATCATGAGTAGTGTCATGCGCAATCCAGCGTATGCGCATGATAGGCAAACGCAAGCCAATTGGCGATAATAAAAGAAATGGCAGACCTGCTCACCCTGAAACAAAGTATGGTCGTCAAGCATCTTTGTGGTAAAATTAACTGCGTTTATCAACGTTTGACTCTTACAGAGGCTGAGAGTTCGATAAGCTTCTATATAATGGACGCCTTGTATATGCGGCGCGAGTACTTGAACAATGGTCTAGCCACTCCCTCGTGGAAGGGCGAAAATTAGGTTGCATAAGAGCTTTTCGGTGTTGGGACATCTCCACCTTTCCGTATTTACGTATACCATAATTCACACGAAAAGTCTTCTCAGGTGGGCAGAAGCTGGTCACGAGCAGCCTCTAAGCCAAGTATATCAAATTGTCAAATTTCATCCAGAATTTTATTAGGCGAAGGTTTACAATTTTAAGGACTGGTGAAGCTTCATGACAGTTTCGTAGGAGAACCATTGGCACACCTAGGAAGCCAGCGATAGGAAACGCAAGCATAATTACAGTAGATTCATCATATAGCAGCAAGCTAAATTGTAATGTAAAAACTAGATAATTAGTGTACACTCACCGGTATGTTCACGTTGCAAAGTCATAAAGGTAAATTAGTTCATTGGACAGTAGGCTAGGCACGGCTTCTTGTTTCACAGCTCATTTAATTTTACTTTAAAGCTCGTATCGCATATTGGCAGAACTTTCAAAAATTCTGCCTCCGTAAAATGTTACTGTAACTCGTATTGGATAGCGAGTGCCACTAGGAAACAGACTGACGCCTCTACGTGCTGGAGGCGAATAGCGATTTCCGCCGCGGAATCCTGCTTCTCTCCTATGTGCGCATTTATTGGTTTGTATTGGCAAAAGTGGATCTTTCACTGCGTTGTTCGCTGTGTAATGTGTCCGAATGGCTTAAAATAAATATTTTTTCTTAACGCGACAGCGTATAGGGCTCCGTGTCACCGAAAATCCAGCGTCGGTGTCGGTGTCCGCTGTCAGAGTTCCGTGAGCGAGATATTACCCCCAACTACGCATCCCGAACCTGTAGCCGTTACTGAACTAATTGAATTTCCCACTCAAATAGAAAGAAATTGCGTCGAACAATTCTCAAAGCACGGCTTGCACACAACCTTCAGACATGACAGCGTCGGATTGTAGTGTGAATATACAAACACAAATCGCTTTTCCAGCTGCCGTTTCAGGTCTGTCAAATAAAAGTGGAAGCGCATTGATTGGATTGAAGGAATTGGATGCCCAGCTCGGTTTCCTCCAACATCATCCAGATGACACTAGCCTCCGCGCATCTATAATGTTGGCGACCAAGTACAGGGTAATTGAAAGTGTATAAGGACAACCAGGATGACGAAGAAAAAAAGTGAGAGAAACAGAGACAGAGAATTGGATGCACAGAATAGAAACGAAAACGACCACGGAGATTTACAAGAATAAGAAGAAAGAAATTAGAAAGGAAAATGTGTGTGGTGATACGGTGATATGAATTTGTACGGTGATACGAGGCTTGGGATGGATGCCTGCGGAGGTAAACATACCGCAGCAAATATTCGCAATTAGATCAGGCATGTGTATTGCTGCAGAAAAGATCCGGAGACCATGGAACACATAACAACGGAATGCAAAGGGATTCACTCAGCGAGACCAGTATACGCAACGTACAATTTCCAGAAGCGCTTGTACTTAAAGTGGATGGAAGTACCAACCGGTCTGCAGTCGAGATAAGCAAGATACATTTAGAGTATTGGTAGAAAAAAACAGCGAAGAGATTGATACGACCTTATCATGTACCGGCATACGTAGCAGTACAAGGTAGATAAAGTTTTGAGGGATAAAAAAAGACAAATAAATCAAACATTAAATCAAGCAGGCTATGACAGTTTGCCACCACCCCGTTTCAAAGGGGGTGCCAATAAATCATCATCATCATCATCATCATCATCATCATCACAACGGCGCGGCGTATCCTGCCGTGCGGGGAACAGCGAAATAAAGGAACCTGAAATCCCGCTTTCGTGCATAGCGTTCGCCGCCAGCGCTTGGAGGTAAACATTACGGTTCTATAAGCTGAAGTTGCCGAGAAGCGTGAGATGCAATCAGGGATTTTTTTGCTATCGAGCTTCTCTCTTAAAGGCGAAGCTTGAGCGTCCTCCAAATTTTTGCAACTTGCGCCCGATTAACTACGGAAAGCCTCCCCCCCCTCCCCCGTAAAAAAGTAAGTACTAAGCGAACAAAACCCTGTCTCTAAGCCTTCTGCGATGTTTAAACATGAAAAGGTCTGGCTTTATACGCGAGTCGATTTATGCTGAAAGAGACTTACGACGTGGGATATGGGTTCGCCTCCATTCGACGAGGTTCTGAGCTCTATACTCATGGTGAGGGCCTCACGTACTGTCAGATCTTGCAGTAAGCAATCATCCTGCATGACGTAGCAACTCTGCATGTTGAACAGCTCCACATCTCGCAGATAGCCGTTGACGTGAACTTCACCGTCGTAACCTTCGTGGCTATAGTAAACAGTAATTGCCAGTACATTAAAACACTGCGCTCTGCTTTCATTGTAACGGCTAGCAATCGTAAGAGCTGTGGGTTGAGCGGTGTTCACAACAAGAGCCAATTGTTTACAGCAACTAAGCTACGCCGGTGTTGAGATTCTAGGGCGACTGAAAGCTTACAGTTTTTGTAGACTGAGGACCTTTGTTGGTGACATGATACTAATTGTTTAAGAAAGACACCATGGCTCTCTTCCTGAAGCATTCTCAAACCGAAAAGCCCAAGGCGAAGTGTATAGCGCTCTTTAATTACAGATACCTTGCGTTCTAAAAAACAATAACCATGTTTTGTCCACTGTAAAGTGTTCATTTTGCTAAAGGTATCGCGCCGAAATACTAACATTAATTAATAATGAACATTCAAGAGGCAGCCTGTCCGTCATCAGTAAGCCACAACGAACTACATAAAAGTAATCAAGCTGCATTTCGTGCAGAAGACAACAGCGTCAAAGTCAACTTTCTAAAAAGTAATTTTAAATGCACAGGGACCTGTCGGAAAGCACGCTTCATGAAAAGAACTGCTGAGCATAATATTATTGCACCATGCTATCTTTTTCTCTAGTTATGCGAAAATGCTGAGTTCATTCTTGCCCTATCGAAGTGTAGTAAAACAAGCATGGCCTTTTCGTACATTTCTGCAATTTTCTTAGCTAGCAACTCGCAATATAGCCTTTATGTGCCTATTTTTTCCATTAGTGACTAGCATGAAGAAGAGTTCAGTGTAAGAAGAGAACCCAAGTGCTGAGAAACTCGGACAGAGACAGGCCGCGAAAGTGTACTTAGAGGTGAGAAGTTAAGAACTGGCCAACCAGAAGTCTATGAACGATTACTCAAGGACTACACATTTTTTGAGTCCTTGAATGAGTCCCTTTTGCAATAACTGTACGAAATGGGCCTCGACACTTATAGTTAATTGCACTTCTACATCATGCCGCGTGGCAACCCAGGCGAATAAAAGAAAATTTAGGGAAGGGTAATTATTCACTGGCGTAGCTTTTTTTCCCAGTGCTGACTTACAGTGCAAAAGGTTAAAAAGAGGAGCAATATGCGCATGCATGCCTTTCTAAACTGTGTGCACGTTACAATGTTTTTGGTAGCCACGTGTTAAGTCAGTTGCAATAGCTTAGCACTTGGAGTCATGCGATGTGTGCGCACAATGCCTGGAAACTCTAATAGTAAATAATTTTAGTAATGACACGTAGCGAGAGAGAAGGGGATAGTGGTCAGATCGTTTACGACTTCCCCCTCCCCTGCTCGAGAAATAGTTGTACCAAGATGTATCACCTGTCACTTATCTCTTACTCCTTTGTTTTATTGTTATTTGACATAGCGCACTTAGGAATCTAGTGACCGATGTACCCGAAACATCGCCGTTGCCTAAAAGATTAAATTTTTAGAAAGAGGATTGAACGAGAAGAAAGGTCGTTAACCGAGGGGCCCGATTTCTAAAAGTCATATCATAAGAAGCCAACAAACAATGACATCAGGACAACATAGGGGAAATTACTTGTGCCTAATAAATGAAATAAAGAAACGATAAATTAATGGAAACGAAAGTGGACAAAAAAAAACAACTTGCCGCAAGTGGGGAACGATCCCACAACCTTCGCATGATACAAAGAGGATTAATTATACTTAAACAGCAAAAGTGAGAAATTGAGAACCGCATTGACACAATCAGGCTCAAAAGCATGGGACAACGCGGGCCACCAAAAATATAACTAAAATTCGTTGCATTCTTGAACCAAAGGCGTTGGTTGACTTGTGCGTAACTGCCATCAGATTTAATTTACACGCTGGGTTGCCAGGCGGCGTAGGAGTTATCTTTATTGAGAGGTTCCGATTTGCATTGCACCACCACGTATGGTGAGATATGATAGTGCTTACTAGTGACCGGAAAGGACATTGAGGAGCGAGGTCTTGCCAGCTCCTGATGGACCCATGATGGCGGTGAGCGTCCCGGGTAATGCCTTCCCGTACAAGCGAGCCAGCAGTGCTCGCTTTCCTGCAAGTTTCGTTAACAGAGAGAGAGGGTTATAAGGAAGGGAGGGATGTTAACCAGTCAAGAGTCCGGTTGGCTACCCTACGGTTGGGAACGGTAGAAGGAGAAGAGAAAGAAGGGAGGTAAAGCATGAAAGAAATGCATAGTGACAAAACTGCAAGTTGGGAAAATTGGTGGGAGCTCATGTTCCAAGCACGTGCAGCGCAACATATACTTTTGTTACGGTTGTTGTTTATGAAATAATCAGAATCTGAGAAAAAACGCAACCGAACGGTTGGCTATTTATAGCACCAAAATGAAGAACGGTGAGCAATAAGTGTTAATAAAAGACGAAATCAAACAAATTCGAAAAGTGAAAATAGCGGAGAGATAAAATATCGCACAACTCAGACATAGCTTGCCCAGAATAAAACAGTAGCCTGCGGTGAAATAACTTATCACATAACTAAGGCACTGCCTGCTGTACTATATCGATACTAATACCCGGATCTATCGGCAACACGGGAAAGAACATGAATAGTGTGGACGAGCAAGCACGGAACCACTACCTCCAAGTATTAATTGACCACAGTTGAAGTTTGTACTTGTGCTATCACAACAACTCAAACTTTTTTTCTAATGAGCGTCCGTTTCGACACTCGTTATAACGTAAGATAAATTGAAATTCGCATCGTAAGTAACCGTGTTCATTCTGCTCTACACCCATTTGTACGGTTTATTGAGAACAATAAATTATTTACTCCATTTCAATATGGACTTCTTAAGCCTTTTTCATATGACACTAAACTTTTGTCAACCACTAATGACTTGCACGACAATATTGATTGTGGTCTTCTTACTGACCGCCTACACCTCTATTTTGTTAAAGCTTTTGAAAAAGTTAACCACTTTCTCCTCTTAGATAAATTAAACATACTGAACCTCAACGCTGCAGTAATTGAACGGATTGAAGCATTCCTTACTCACCCCGCTTAATTTGTCGTCGACAATGAGACAACGTCCCCTAACATGCACATCTTGTGTAGTCCACAGCGTAAAGCTGTCCTCGGACTACTGCTACCTTTAATATAGATATATATGAATCGCCTACTCGCACGTCCTCTCTGCTGTGTTGACTTGCGTACGATTGCGCGGTATGCCATAAAATAACTAATAGATCCGACTTTACACTTGTTGAAAGATACCTGAACGCTGTGCATTGGTGGCGCCGCACTTGGCACATGTAACTAAGCTTCAGCAAATTCAAGGCCATTTATATTGCGCGCACTAACATAGTGCACCCTACGTATCGAATAAATAATCAGCCGCTAGAATCAGTAGCGTCTTACAAGTACTTTGGTGTCTGCATAATCAACAGCGTGTCTTGGAATACACGCATCGATCGCATTAAATAAAAAAAACCAACTGCACTCTCAGCACACTGCGCCGAAATTTTCTCACGCTGCCATCTTCTGCAAAACTTGTGCATTACAACACGTCCGCTCGCCCGCAGCTTGCATACGCCTTTTCGTCGTGAGGCACCTACCAACCTACATTAACCCAAAATCTAGAAGAAGTACGAAACACCGCACACAGTTTTGCCTTGTCTAATTACCACCGTACATCCAACCTAGCCTTCAAGAAAACATGACTGCAGCTTCCTTCACTCGCCAATGGTAGGAATATGCAATATATACAATCATAAACCATGTTTACTTTTCTTGTAGATCCGTCCCGCACCATTTATAGCTGCACATCTTAATCAACTTCAAAGATCAGCCTACCCAAAAGACACACGCTTACACAATCACTCTAGTTATTACGAATGACTGCGAAAGATTTTAATCAGCCTCTAGGATCTGTAAGAAGCATCAGTAATCCCATACACTTGAAAAATGCACTGGTAACTCTTTTTCGATTAGTTGCTCTGTGGCCACTGTGTGATTTGTTTTTTATGCATGCTCGTATTCTCCAGTACCTTCTCTATATTTCATTTCTGATTGATACTTACTATGTTCTTGTATCTTTTCATGTATTTTTCCCTTGCTTGTGTGTTCTTCTGTATCACTTATTGGTACTGGTTGTCTAAGCCCGTTTTATGCTATTAATTTAGAATTACCCTGTTTCCTTCTATATATATGCGTGTCCTATCACCTCTCCCCTCTGTAATATACATATCTTCCTTGATGGTAAAAATAAATAAGTATATAAGATACACTTAAAAACCACGCAAATGTACATTTACCTGTCTTTGTTTCGACAGAGAAGGTAATGTCTTTCCATTCCAAAGTGGTGGGGGGAAAATTTAAGCCTTGAATAATTTCTTCAGTTTCGGCGGCCGCTATCGCATTTCCAAACTGGCTTTTCCCTTGCCCGCAAATTGTGTCTCTTGGTCGCCAGCTGCATAAAGAAAGAATAAACAGCACTAGTTAAGGACCACATTGCGGTTACGCAAAATAAGGATCCCACTACTGACCAGCGCGCATTTTTCAGGACGACAGCAGTGACAGGCTTTGGAACACTTACTCGTAAAATAATTATCACACAAGGCTTTCCATCACAGCAAATTTGCGCGTGACCTCTGTGATTGGACTTTTCTGTTTCGAGTAGTCTCTTAAATCCTGCCTACCTGATCCGATGAATTCCGCGGTTTCTTTTATACCCTCTTTCATTTCCAAGGTGTTCATTACCTCCTTTTGAAGCATGTGCACGATGACCCTCACACAACACAAGAGAGGGATACAACGGCATTAAATTCCAGATACGAAGTGCGCACCACAGCTCAGCGAGACGGTCATACGGACGCCTGCATAACACGTGCACCATTCCACACCATTTATTACGTTCCGATATGCATAAAGACAGCATTTGGGCTGTGCATGACGTTCAGATTACTGTAATTACACAGGTGCGGCTTTTCGCTGCACGGAAAATTGCACATGGTCGAGAAGCTTTCGGTTGTGCATAATATCATGGGCCACATTATAGAGGAACAGAAGGTATGATTTGATACGTCTTGATTTTAGAGGTGTGAGTTTAGGTGTATTTGAGAGGGCTGGATCATGGTCGCCAGAAAGGCGATAGCGGTGCTAGAAAACTTATTTACTTTGGACCCGTTCAATTTGGTCAAAACTATATTTTTGCGTCCCGCGCCAAACTACAGAGGCATTATTTAGTAGAGGAAGGCATGAAGTAGGGGCCCTATAACGTGAAGCTATTTCAATGTGTTTTTATTCCTATCTACTGACGTCAAATTTGCGTAACCGCTGACGCAAGCATCGGGCAGTGACCCACAGGGTTGTCTAACAGACCAATCAAATGCTCTCCTCGTTTATAGGAGGTCGATTTTGTTTCCTTTCAAAATGAATAACACTGCCTACAGTGAACGGCTTGCCTTAAATAATATGCTGACAAGAGGCGAGGAGCACGCTCAAGTCGAAAGATATTCGATGGGGCCAAGCCAGTGCACTGAAAATCGATAACCGGATGAAGAAGGTGGTGCCGGCGTCTGCGATTGGTCCGCTTTCCCTTACGGAGTTTGAGGTGCCTGGTCGAAAATCGCGGCGGCGTGCAACGGAATGTTAAGAATGCCGCTAAAACGGATTCTCAGCAAAGGGTTGGCAGAGCGAGGTGTTAAACGTGCCCAAAGTGCCTGAAAACGTTACATGGCCACGAAAAAAGATTTATTGCACGCAAATATACCCATACTCTCTGGCAGGTGCGAGTAGCTAGTGCCTGAACGGTAAGCGGCAGCCATCTTTTATTCCTTTCAGAACGGGACAGCCTTGGGCTATTCAGAGAAAAAAAACAGTTTTGTTTGGCATATTAACGAACCTTTAACGCGTACACGTCACATTTACGCGGTGAGTTTTCGCGGTTTTGTGACGTCCTGTGACAGGCAGGTGAAGTAGGTGCGACCCGAAAATTTTTTATCAATAGCCGAGGGCTAATGACGAAAAGGCGTCGAATCAGAAATAACTATTTTTTTTCTTTTGTTCGGTCCAATGATGCATATTTACTGTGTACGCGTCATATCAGATCTATCGAGGTTTTCGTGACGTCGCGCGACATGCAGGCGAAGTTGGGGTGGTTCAAAAAATGTTTTGACCAATCGCGGATGGCTGATTGCTGAATTTGAATAGAAAAATTTGGAATAGCTTTACGTTATAGCGCTCTAGAATACAACTTCGGAAAGGCAACAGGGGAGTGGAAGTCATGCGATATACGACAAACAATAATACCAAGAGCGCGAGGAGATAACAGTAATAAATCTCCATTTTATTCCAGACTCTGTAACTCTTACTGCCGGGCACAATATATTCCACAAACATGTTTGCACGAGTAAGCCAACGATTGTCGGCACCGACGAACTGTCTCAACACCAATTGGTAATGCAAAAAACTAGCCCGACAGAAATTAACACACCAATCTATTAACCTATCTGCAGCCCGCACATTGCACAAATTAACACGCCTCAAAGGTCAGTTCACCACATCCTCATTTACTTCGGTTAGTCATACGATATACATATCCTGGGCGGAAAGACAATATGAAGTAAAGTCCTACTCGTCGCTACAGTGAGACGCTGGATAGGATACTGTATCTCATGATAGTGAGAGTATTGCAGAAAACGAGAGATCGAGGAATATGTCCCTGCCATAATGGTCACAAACATTCTGCGTCGTACGGTATATCGTACGAAAGATACCCCATACCCCAGCTACAGTGTGGCGTAAAATTTTTCATTGCTACGCATTTACATGTAGCGCTAGTGCTAACACGTGACATTCAGTTGACAAGCAACAAAGGAAAGAAAGAGAAGCGAAGTACTTACGCCAGAGGCGTGTTTGCGATATTATCAGCCCCCTCATTTTCTTGCATTGGCAGTCGTGTGTTCATTCCAGAATTAGCTCGTAAATTCGTCAAGAGGCCACGAACATTCTGAAGTATGGCTTCCAGAAACACGCCTACTGCCGCACTGCTGGCACCCTGTGCAGAGGTCTGCTTCAATGATATTCCTTTCTCGGCCTATTTACGCACGCTATCTTTGCTGAATCCGCTCCACACGGTCTTCGTATCACGTTGCGGGCTGGCCTGATCCCAGAACACAAGCCGCTGATGATAAAACTGTCTTCTGGTCAAGTTGCCTCATGAAACATTCTACGGGGAAATTTTCCAAACACTTAAAAAAAATAAAAGAAAGGATGTCAAATTTGTACACGTGAAGTTGGAGTTCTGTGAGTGCTTTTATTTTTTTCATAAGAACATGTTGTGATTTATTCGTCGATCTCCAAGAGCTTAACAAGACATTTAAGAGGAAGCTTTAGCTCGGGCCCAACTCCGACGTGGCCTAATCAAATACATGTAAAACGCAAAAACGTTTTTCTGAGATAAACCCTGGACCGCTTTTAATGAAATTTATTGCATTTGAGAGAGAAAGGTAAAATCTAGTGACTGTTGGGAGCCGAATTTCGATTTAGGGCTTGAATTTTGTTTAAAAAATTTTCAAATATTCGACCATTTGAAAAACATAAAAGCACGAAGTTTACAAATTCATAGCTCTGCATCAAGAACAGATACCGCGATTCTGTAAACGGTATCCATTAGAGCATTCAAAGCGCGCAAATACCAGATGTCATTTTGCATCTTACGTGAATTTGTTATGTTAGTTACAAGGGTTCTGCCAAAGCTGTATTTCCATAATAATAAACTTTTTTATATTCATGTGTAACTTATCAATTTTGTCCGCTTTAGATGTACTATTAGATAAAATTCACAGAATTGTATGATCGTTTTTCGTTGTTGAGTTACAGAGTTGTGAACATGATAGTTTAGTTCATTGAAAATTTTCGATTTTTGCCAATATTTCGTAAAATATTGACGACCTAACTCAAAAATTCGAAACCAAGACTTAGTAGATTTTAAGTTTTTCGTTTAAATGCCACGAACCTCGTCAAATTTGGTGCAGTGGTTGCCGAGAAAAACGGATTCTCCTTTTACATGTATTTAGATTGGAGCATCCGAGCTAAAGCTTCCTCTTAAGCGCTCCACTTATATGGCACCGACATTGGGGGCTGTTTACTCCAAATGTGCGTTTATCATGTAGTTAAGGAAGTGGTAATGGGCCAATGAAATTGTACTGATGAAAGATTAGATACAAACGGGGGCTTGCATTCCCAAAATACTTGTGATGAACAAAGTGCCTTCTGAATTCAACTCGAGGGGCTTAAAGTAGTATAAGAAATAATTATAGATTTCAAAAGAATAATATAATAAAATTACTTGGAAACTTGCGAAAATACAATGAATCGTTCTCTTACTGTGCCATTAAATTGAACATGGGAAGTTTTTAATAAAACATGATATTTTTTTCCCTACTCGCACAGCTTTGAGAAAAGCATTAATTCTGGCGCACACCAATTAGCACACAGTAATCACTTGCACACTATCATCATTGCGCTGAGACATTTTACGTATGGACATTACTGAACTGTCTTGCAATGTTGATATTAGCTGCTCACAAATTTATTACGAAAAAAAATAACAATAGCTCTTATACGTGTACTCAAGCTCGCAAGCTGGGCTTGTCGCACAGCAACCATGGTGTGCATTAGTACGACAGCAGCACCTTCTCGGAGTTAATCAAAAACGGTGAAGACGAAAAGTGGTGTGTGGGCGGAACGACAAGCGGGTTTTCCCGTCTAGTTAGGGTTATGTAATTAGCATATAAGAGCGAACAGTTTTCTTTGTCCCTTTCGCCCATTTTCGTGGTTGGTCAGTGGTCGATGGCGGGATTCGGTCTCAGCAAGGAAACCGTTCGTTCGTTCGTTCGTTCGTTCGTTCGTTCGTTCGTTCGTTCGTTCGTTCGTTAGTTAGTTAGTTAGTTAGTTAGTTAGTTAGTTAGTTAGTTAGTTAGTTAGTTAGTTAGTTAGTTAGTTAGTTAGTTAGTTAGTTAGTTAGTTAGTTAGTTAGTTAGTTAGTTAGTTAGTTAGTTAGTTAGTTAGTTAGTTAGTTAGTTAGTTAGTTAGTTAGTTAGTTAGTTAGTTAGTTAGTTAGTTAGTTAGTTTCGGTCGGGTCGGTCGGCAGGCTGGCTGGCTGGCTGGCCGGTCTATAGGTCGGTGTGAGTCATTGTGAATCGCGCCACGCCGTGGGCGCCATTCACAGCAGCCGCCGCTGTCAGACCTCTCAGACGATGCGCGCTACTCTTGCGCAATCTCTTATACAGCCATAGCCACCGCACTGCGCTTTTCTTTTCATGCTTTCGCCGTACCCTCCTCCGCTTTCCGCTTCATGGTTCCGCTGCACCCTCTTCTCCGCTTTCCTCCTCGCCTCTTTCCACTTTCCTGTGCTCGTTTGCTCGGTCACGCCGGCGCCATCGCTCGCCGCAGGAACATAGAGAACGAAATTCAACAACAGGGGACAGTCGGCGAAAAGTGGCAGCAGGAAACACGTCACGGCCAGTGTTGATCCCATCCGTTACTTGACGCGAGCATCCGAAAAAAAGAATGTGATATGAACTTACGGACAACGTTTTTTTTTTAAATTATTTCCCGCTAAAACTAAGAAGTTTTGCATTTAAATGAACTTTGCGACTTATTTTTTGGGGGTCACCTAGCAACAAGCTAACGGCACGCCAGGCGCGACAGATGCAAGCGCCATGCGCCAGACAGTCCACCCATTTCTCTATGGCAGGAAATGGCGCCTGAGAGCTGCTCTCTAAAACGTGACAGCCTGCTATGACGATTCACGTGATGCGATGATTTCAATCCTATCCCTGCGCAGATAATGTGTTTTTGTTTGTCTTCTACGCTGAGCCTGATTTTTCTATATATAGCATTCCCGCAATAAACCAGTGATTGTTAGTTTAGCGCCTAGTCTGTCGTCCTCGCTTCGTCCCGTCCAAGCGCTGTTTGTTCCCGTCCTAAAACAGGACACAATGCAAGATAGATAGAGGTAAAAAAACACTTGTTATGCATCTGGCGTTATGCCCAGGCATGACGGCTCAACAGAACCAACGGAAGAGCAATGGAAGCAATGGAAGAGCGGTCGCAGTGGGCACAATGAACTGTTCTAACGCGGTAACTGGCACATGTTGTTTGGGTCAGAATGTAGTAAACGATCAATAAAAATGCATTGGTCGACCTTTATAAAACATTAAACTTCCTTCTGGGCGAGCTGGTGCATACTTGACCTAAAAATTGTAACAGCGCAAACACATGCAACCACAAAGCAGAGGGTGCAGCGCTTGTGTCTCGTCCTTCGTGCTTTGTGGTTGCATGTGTTTGCGCTGTTACAATTTTTATGTCTTTATAAAACAGTTGCAAGCCAAGGTTCCGCTTATCATGAGCTTCATGTTTGTTCCCGTCCGCACTATGTTTATCCAGACAGAACATAGCAGACTGGCGCAAACTTCGTTCTGGCATACTCAAAAATATGTTGTGTGTACTCAAAAATGTGTGCGTGTGCGCGTGTGTGTGTGTGTGTGTGTGTGTGTGTGTGTGTGTGTGTGTGTGTGTGTGTGTGTGTGTGTGTGTGTGTGTGTGTGTGTGTGTGTGTGTGTGTGTGTGTGTGTGTGTGTGTGTGTGTGTGTGTGTGTGTGTGTGTGTGTGTGTGTGTGTGTGTGTGTGTGTGTGTGTGTGTGTGTGTGTGTGTGTGTGTGTGTGTGTGTGTGTGTGTGTGTGTGTGTGTGTGTGTGTGTGTGTGTGTGTGTGTGTGTGTGTGTGTGTGTGTGTGTGTGTGTGTGTGTGTGTGTGTGTGTGTGTGTGTGTGTGTGTGTGTGTGTGTGTGTGTGTGTGTGTGTGTGTGTGTGTGTGTGTGTGTGTGTGTGTGTGTGTGTGTGTGTGTGTGTGTGTGTGTGTGTGTGTGTGTGTGTGTGTGTGTGTGTGTGTGTGTGTGTGTGTGTGTGTGTGTGTGTGTGTGTGTGTGTGTGTGTGTGTGTGTGTGTGTGTGTGTGTGTGTGTGTGTGTGTGTGTGTGTGTGTGTGTGTGTGTGTGTGTGTGTGTGTGTGTGTGTGTGTGTGTGTGTGTGTGTGTGTGTGTGTGTGTGTGTGTGTGTGTGTGTGTGTGTGTGTGTGTGTGTGTGTGTGTGTGTGTGTGTGTGTGTGTGTGTGTGTGTGTGTGTGTGTGTGTGTGTGTGTGTGTGTGTGTGTGTGTGTGTGTGTGTGTGTGTGTGTGTGTGTGTGTGTGTGTGTGTGTGTGTGTGTGTGTGTGTGTGTGTGTGTGTGTGTGTGTGTGTGTGTGTGTGTGTGTGTGTGTGTGTGTGTGTGTGTGTGTGTGTGTGTGTGTGTGTGTGTGTGTGTGTGTGTGTGTGTGTGTGTGTGTGTGTGTGTGTGTGTGTGTGTGTGTGTGTGTGTGTGTGTGTGTGTGTGTGTGTGTGTGTGTGTGTGTGTGTGTGTGTGTGTGTGTGTGTGTGTGTGTGTGTGTGTGTGTGTGTGTGTGTGTGTGTGTGTGTGTGTGTGTGTGTGTGTGTGTGTGTGTGTGTGTGTGTGTGTGTGTGTGTGTGTGTGTGTGTGTGTGTGTGTGTGTGTGTGTGTGTGTGTGTGTGTGTGTGTGTGTGTGTGTGTGTGTGTGTGTGTGTGTGTGTGTGTGTGTGTGTGTGTGTGTGTGTGTGTGTGTGTGTGTGTGTGTGTGTGTGTGTGTGTGTGTGTGTGTGTGTGTGTGTGTGTGTGTGTGTGTGTGTGTGTGTGTGTGTGTGTGTGTGTGTGTGTGTGTGTGTGTGTGTGTGTGTGTGTGTGTGTGTGTGTGTGTGTGTGTGTGTGTGTGTGTGTGTGTGTGTGTGTGTGTGTGTGTGTGTGTGTGTGTCAGACATCAGTTACTTTAGACAAATACGAGTATTTTTGTCTGTTCTAAATCCTTCACAATGAAAACGAAACAGAGCCAACGCAGTACCCAAACCTACGTTAAGTAAGACATCTCTACAGCATATTGGCATTCGTATTTTTTTCTTTATTAGTAGATTTGTACTGGACCTAGTTTTAAAATATCTTGGGCTTCGATCCACGCTGTGGAGGTAGTCGAACAGCGAAGCTGTAAACGACACATAGAACTATTACCCATTGCGACGTGGCTTGAAATTATTCACGCGGCGACATTCACATGCACCTTACAGTGCGACTTGGCTTGCGCCGCTACTTCGCGCACCTGCAAAGAGTGAACCAGAGACCAGCGAAGTGCACTTAACCAGGAACGACAGTCGACCCCACACGCAGAAACTAAATCCAATTTTGCGTCGAGAACTTTCATAAGCTTAGAATTTGCACTAAAGTCCGTCTAAGTAGGTCGAAAAGCTTGGAAAAAGAAAGCGTGCCAGAACCTATCGCAAGAAATATCGGTTAGTGGTTCCACACGTGCGGCAAGTTGTTTTTTCATCCACTTTCATTGCTATTATATTATCGTTTCTTTATTTCATTTATTAAGCACAAGGAAATTCTCCTATGCTGTCCATGGTGTCAGCGTTTGTTGGATTCTTATGATATGAATAATAACAATCGGGCCCCTCTGTTAACCTACTTTCTTCTCGTTTATTACATAACAAGGGTCTCGAATCCGGCAACATTGATGCCTTCAGGCAGCATGTGCGGGTTTATTGACCAGTTGCCTTCACCCAAAAAGATCACGTTCTCGTGACGCCTGCGGCAGAAAGGACGTTCCATGTGCGCCGCCAAGGTTTGTGAGTGGTGGCGCTGGCATAGGAGAAACAAAGATGTATGCACTGAAAGATAAGCAGAGTAATATCAACGGCAATTTCCATGTTATAGTAAAACCAGCAAAGTATTTCTATACGGACCTGTACAGTACCAAGAGAAGCCACGCTACCCTCATTCGACGTAGTGATGAATAGAATACAGAGGCTTCTTCTATAACTAGCGATGAAGCTATAAGGGCCTTGCAAGACATGAAACGGGGGAAAGCGGCAATGTAATAACAGTCGATTTAATCAAAAATGGATTAGACATCATGCTTGAAAAGCTTGCAGCCCTTTATACGAAATGGCTCGTGACTTCAAGGGTTCCCGAGAACTGGAAGAATCTCAACATTATTCTAATCCACAGAAACGGAGACGTTAAAGATTTGAAAAATTAAAAGCCCATTAGCTTACTTCCAATATTGTATAAAATACTCGCCAAGATAATTTCCAATAGAATAAGGGCAACGCTTCACTTCAGTCAATCAACAGAACAAGCTGGCTTCAGGAAGGGATACTCTACAATGGATCACATCCAATTCACCAATCAGGTAATTGAGAAATCTGCAGAGTACAATAAACATCTTCATATGGCTTTCGTAGATTACAAAAAGGCATTTGATTCATTAGAGATACCAGCAGTCATAGAGAGATTACGTAATCAAGGAGTACAGACCGCTTTAGTAAATACGATGGAAAATATCTACAGAGCTACCCTCATTCTACACAAGAAAAGTAGGAAGATACCTGTTAAGAAAGGGGTCAGACAAGGACACACAATCTCTCTAATGCTAGTCACAGCGTGCTTGGAAGTAGTATTCAAGCTATTAAACTGGGAAGGCTTAGAAATCAGAATCGACGGCGAATATCTCAGCAACCTTCGGTTTGAAGATAGCATTGTTCTATTCAGCAACACTGCAGACGAGTTACAACAAAAGATTGAGGACCCTAGCAGAGATAGTATAAGAGTGGCGTTGAAGGTTAATATGCAGAATACAAGAAAATTATTAATAGCCGGGCAAGGGAACAAGAGTTCAGGATCACTAGCCAGCCTCTAGAGTCTGAAGGAGTATGTTTATCTAGGTCAATTACTCACAATGGACCCTGATCATGAGAAGAAAATTTACAGAAGAATAAAAATGGGTTGTAGTGCACACGACAGACATTGTCAGATCATAAATAGAAGCTTGCCGCTATCATTGAAAAGAAAGGTGTACAATCAATGCATTCTACCGGTGCTAACATATGGGGCAGAAACTTGGATATGACAAAGAAGCTCGAGAACAACTTAAGGACCGCGCAAAGAGCATTGGAACGTCAAATGTTAGGCGTAACATTAAGAGAGAGGAAGAGAG